>NW_022995743.1:16259109-16429654 GCF_900245975.1 Drosophila guanche | reverse complement strand
TGTCTTGCTTTGCCGTCTTCGCACCTCTCCTAACCCTAGCCCTCCCCTCCCCCCCCCCCCCCCTCCCTCCCCCCCCTCCTCTCCCCCCTATCTCCTTCTTCCCTTTCCTACTCCCTTGTTGGTACACTCTGAATTGTTGTTTGTGTGGTGTGTGGGGGGGGGGGGGGGGGGGGGGGGGGGGGGGCACGGGGGCCTGACAATGACAGCGTCCTACCGGTGCCAGTGCTGAAGCTGACTTTCGATCCGTCTTGGACCGTGTCGTGGCATTTGACGTTACGGTTACGTGTTGAGGCGTCGGCTTGCCGTGATTATCACCGACTTACGCTTCAATGCCTCCTTCAAGCGTTTCTATGCCACTTAGAAGGCAGGCAGAATGGGTATATCAGGCCATCTATTTGGCATTTGGTAAGACGAAAGACTGTTGGCGATTACTCTCCAGCAGTGCGTGTGCTGAGTATCGCCTAGTGCATTCCTGCACCTGTCATTAGGGTAGTAAAAAACTCCCCGAACGTCCACGACTTCTTCGCAGGCTGTGTCCTTTTGTGTGTGTCCTCTTCTGCTGAGCCTGCTGGGCCACGTCTGTGTCTGTGCAATGCCCCTCGGTTGCAGTCAGCATTCTCCTTTGTGCCCATCTACGTGTGTGCCGCTCACTTTGCTTAATTAACGAGCTCAGATATACATATGTATGTTCATGTGCATTTATGTATGTACATTGGAAACCCGAAGGAACACACACACGCATAAAGGTCGAAGCGGGACTTTGACTTTGGAGCTGGGTTTACCTCTCCCAATCATTGCCCCGCTTTCAATGGCAATGACAACGACAATGACAATGCCAATAGACCGTCTCACAACTGTCGCATCACGTTCCGTAGTTCAGTTCTCAGGCATCTTGAGGCATCTCTCTTTCAATTTTGGGCCACATTTGGGTTTGGTTTGTTCAAACATTTTCCTGCATTTCGGGATCTACCACAATGCATTGCTATTGAGCGCAGTGCGTGTTTACCTTTTGCTCTCGTTCATAATTTCGTTTGCATGTTAATTACCTGGATTATTGTATTGCAGTCGTACGATACGATTGTGGCAGCTAATACACCTGGGAAAATGCCTGGACATTGTCGAGTAAATACTCTTAGCATTCCAGAAGCTGTGCCTGGCATTCGTATTTGGAGATTTGTTGTGAAAGATCTTCCACACTGAAACCCGAATGCAAAGGCTTCGAATGGATGTGGATGTGGATGCGGCTGGTTGGCCAAACAATGGAATAGTTAAAGGTGCATATGTTGTAGATTCCCAACCAATACGAAGTAATTTCTTGGATGGAAGCCGGTCCACAAATAGAGGCAAACGCTTTGCTAATTGTTTTCGACAACTGATTGCCACCTCACATCAACAAGTCACATTTTAATTAACTCTAACAAGCCCCTAGAAAATCTAAAGCTCTACCTTTTCCCTTTTTTTTTTTTCTGTTTGGTTCCTTTTGCCCCGTCACGGACCTTATCGCGGAAGCTAAATCTGTCCAGGTTCAAGAAAATTGGCCTGACCCATGGCCTAGCCCTGCGAAAGTAGAAAAAACTCAATTAAAAAGCGTCTTTACCTAGGGTGGGGCGTGGCGGCGGTGCAGGCGTGAGGGCAGGGCCAAGTAATTTTATTTATTTTGAACAATTTCGTAATCAAAGTCAACCAGGCAAACAATCAGCATTACTTTGCGGCACCAAAACGCGAAATAAAAGAAAAATACGAGGAAAAACATAAAACGGGGTTCACACGATGCCAAAAAAATGGCGCCAAATTAATGAAAAGCACAAAATGACAAAACAACAAAAAAATGTATAAATAAAAGGGAAAAATAAAATTAAGTGAAATAAAATTGAAAACGCAACAAGGAAAAACATACAAAGAAACAGCTGGAAATCGGTGGAGGCAGAGAAATTTCATTTGCGAAATGCCAAAAGAGAGCAAAGTGAAGATCCACAAGCTGAAATACGAACACTGAATGCTTATATAAAAGGCAAAAGAAAGATAACCAGTGACAGAATGGAGAGATGGAAGCAGCAGTGGCAGCGGCAGGGGGAGTGGGGCAGAAGAAATGTAAGAATTAAATAAGTAATAAAGAAATCAAGTAAAGTTAAGTTGAAACACAAAAATCATTTGCTTTTGGACTGGCAGCTGTCCGTTCGCCGCTAACAAAGTTTGCCACTTGTCAGACGTCCGACGTTGGCTGTCAGTAAATGTTTATGAGTTAATCAACTTGTAATGACCAAAGGATGGATGGCCAGGCACAGACCCGAGACTCGAGACCCCGCTCTTGAAAGAGTCTCTAAAGAGACAGCGACCAAAACGAGCGACAGAAAGAGAGGGAGAGATGCTGCGACAGAGGAAAAACTCTGCATTCAAAAAGTAAACTAGGGGGGGAGGAAGGGGAAAAAATAAAACTTAATTAGCTTTCATTTAAAGACGGACAAGAGGCGGCCAGCTCGTAGCAGCACGATTGCAGTGCCTCCAGCACTCCAGAGCTGCAAATGATGAAAAAACATCAACTACGAGCACTTGAAGAGCAACATCCCATGCCATCTACTGAAATGAGCGACAAATAAACAAAAGTAAAAGTTTTACCCACGTTTTCAGCGGAAATGCGCAATGCTAGAGTTGTTAACACAAAAGTGCGGCCAAGATGGGACAGGCCGGACGAGGCGCCAGAGCTGATCTCAAATAAAACCTGCAGAGGGCCGCAGACAATGTTGGGCCGCAGCGAAAGGGTGGAAATGTCATCCAAAAGTTTTTGGCCTTAGTCATTTGTGAGGCCCCGTCCAACTACCACCACTCGACAATTTTCCATTACGTTCTTTGATGGTAGTTTTGTGCTATATGCAAATGAGGCGATAAGAAAATGCGAAAAGTTCTGTTTGGCCAAAGCCCCATTAGATTTTAATCTGCGCAAGGCTATACGATGGTTTGGGCCATGACTTAGATGAACATTCAGAATGCAGCGATAGCTGGACTTCTGATTATGCTGCATTCATTTCAAATCAGAAATCGACTAAAGACCACCTTAAACACCCTCATTTCGAATCAATCGCTACGAGTATTCTCTCTCCTTATGGATACCCGCAGCAGCAATTAAGTACTTTATTTAAGTACTGCTTTAATAACTTTACAAAACTCCATGTGAACCCACTGTTTGCACCGAAAACTGTCGAGCTAAAACCCTATCAAGTAATTTGCAAAGCCAAACATCGTTTGCTTCCGGTAGCCGCCTGATGTCCCACTCCCACCCGCACTCTCACCACCATTTTCGGGTGGCATGAAGAACCCAATAAAACGTTGAGAAATTTGCAACAAGCGTCGACAATTTGCTCAGGTAACAACATTAAACAGTTAGCATAGTTGCCTGACAGTTGGCCATCCCACCCGCCACATCGCACCAACTGCCACACCGCCCCTCAGTGAGGCACAACTTGCCACTTAAAGTGCTCCAAAGGTTTTTGACAACAAAACACAACAATTACTTTTACGAGGCTCTTGGTTGGGGAAGAAGTGCCGCTACCCAGGCTAGGAAAAGACAGAGTAGGGTTGGGGGCAGGACATGCTGGGGCGGGAGATATGTAGGTGGCTGTGTGGAGTGAATCCCTCTGAGCGCACACTAATTTCTGCAAAAGATAATCAAGAGTGATAATTATTTTTGTTGGACTCGGGCGGTAGAAACCGCAGCTAACAGCGAGCACCTGCTGTGTGAATTACTTGAGCGGCGACAATAAGTTGGCACCCAACACAGGGACCAGAGACCCCTCTCCCCGAAATCCCAATCCCAGTTGCCAATCCCTACCCGACTCTAGCCACATAGTTGGGTGTCGTTTCTGGTGGCATGGCAGTGTTTTCGCTCTGCAGATGATAACGTTCTCTGCCATAACGTTGACAACGGGCAGGAGCGTTTATTTTCGGTTAGCTGCGAGATAGAAAGAGCCAAAAAGTTTTGTAATTACATAAAATTTTTCCAGGGGGTAAATAACTTTGAACTATGAACGGAACTGGCGCTCCCACTGATGGTGCTGCTGGCGGTGCTGCTGGCTGCGGCTACTGGGCACCTGCCAGTGGGTAAACAGATAGAAGTAGGGATTAATGGAGGCGAGACGGGGCGAGGCGAGACCTCGTGGATCGCGTGACCCCATAAAATGTTCCTAAGTGCGCCCGCACATTTTGATGTAATTAAAATTTCTGTTTATATTCTCCATCGTTCGTTCATTCGCTCGGTCCACTGCGACCATGAAACTTTATTTCAAATACAATTCCCGGTAAAAACACAAAAATTATTGAAATAAGCATTATACGTTTATATGGCTCGTTCGTAGGGGAGGAGGCGGAGGAGACATTATTCACGCTGTCGCTGCTTTCTCAAGAATTGTGCCCCTCCGTCAAAATTGTTGAGCGATTGACAGGGCAAGGGTATGGTGGAGTCTCTCCTCTTGAAAGACAACTTGCTGAGATGCACCAGCATGGAATGCTGAGTAGTTCTGAGCTAGTTGCAACATTACAGATTGTTGTTGCAGAAGTTTTTGCTCAAAACTTTACAGAATTTGTTAGTTAAGTGAGGGGTTGGGGGGAGGATCAATGATTTTATTGAAATATACCGAGTCAAAACTTTTCTTAAGCTGAATACTTCAACACCTTGGGTTTGTTTCCGTTCAAATTGCTGAGCATTTTCTTGGGACGAAGAGCATTAGCTGGTCGCCATGAAAGTATTTCGATTTAGTTTCTTATTAAACAGTCAAGACGCACTCATCGTTTTCAATGTAGACGACTTTTATTGCTTACTCTGCCCCTACCCTACCCCATCTCCTTGGAGTCTTCAATCAGCAGAACGAAGTTGACTAACAGACAGAGTCGCAGTCCCTGTTACAGTCCCATTCTCATTCCAAATTTGATTCCGGGTCCGAGTCCGAGTCCGAGTCATTCACTTGCTTGCAAAGAGCACGCGAGGCGCGACAATTAAATTAAAAATAATTAAAAATTATGAAAATGGACAGAAGAACTCGAATTTCATCTCCATCTCCCACAGCCTGACCTTACACTTGAGCGAGGGGGGAGGAGGGCCATTGACCCATTAAGGCCACGCCCCGCCTTGTATGTCCTGACACTTGCACACAAAACCCCACTCTGTCCAGCCACGACGACTCGACATTTAATGAAAATTGATTCTATGCAATTTGCTGCACAGCAGGAACGGGTACGGAGACAGGGACCAGAGAGAGAGAGAGTGAGAGGTGGAATATGAGGCGGTCGGGTTGGGATCACAGTGGTGGTCAGCAACTGCTCCGATTACACAGTTGCCTCGCTTGTCTCGTGTCAATCCAAATGTCTTTTGCCTTAATTAGAATTGCTGGCCGTCGAGATGGAAAGGGGCAGAAGTTCCAGCGGAAATAATTTTATGCATTGACAGGGCAGCGGAGTGGTGGTGAGGCGGTGGCCAGTGTCGCTCTAGCACTGTGGTGCAGTGGGCGGTTGGTGCGGCTGCCCTTTGATGCTGAATGTCGCCAGCGAATTGTCGCTCCATGTGGCATTATGTTTTCTGCAATTAAATGGGCGTGGCGTGGCTCTTTCGCGACGTCTCGGCTTTGTTTGTGGCTTTGCAGCAATTGTCTCCTGTTCTCTCGACTCCACACTCCACTCTCTCCGCTGTCTGCTGATGTTTATCAAATTGTTGCCGCCATGGCCGACGTCTGGAACTACAGCTTGACCGCCCCTCCCATGACTTTCTCCCACCTTCCACCCAACCATTTGCCACAATATTGATGGAGGCTATCGTCTCTGATAGTTTGATGTGGTTCCGAAGCTCGACTGCGGCAAGCGTTTATAATTACTAAGGACGCATGTCTGCAGCTGCATCAAGGTGCGGTTTCACATTCCACCCACCCACAGCCACCCACTCCAAGAGTAAATATATACAAATAAATAAGAGTAAAGAAATTGAAAAATCAACAGCAATACATTTCCATCGAGATGTTCTTGTTCTTGTTCTTGTTTTGTGGCTGTGTGAAACTAATACTCAAGTTTTTCCACATCTTTTAGCTACTCCTCGTGGCATAAGGTGTAGAAATCAAACCAAAAGTCTTGAAAATGTTAAACTACAATCGAGAGGTCACGGCCTTGCATTGAGTTTTGTGTTCTATTTTCAATGGTTGTTCGTCTGCCCAATTACTTTAATTGGGTTTTAGCTTTAAACTTTCAAGGGACACGGCAGGAGCCGCAACGAATGCTGCCACATGCACATTTCAAATTAAACAAATGCATTGACATTTGAGTTATGGCCTCACTCATTTGAAAGTTTTTAATTTGTGCAGCAGCAAACAGTAACAAAACATAAATCAAACAACTGACTGCTGTCGGCATTGCCACTGGAACCGCATGTACATACGCGTATGTACATATGTACATAAATGTGTATGTATTTATGTGTATACCGAATGCACACGCTCGGAAGCCAAAGTGTTGGGTAGAGCAGAGAAAAATGTGTCGAGGGAGTGAAGCAGAAAGTCCAGATGCAGAAATAATACTACCTTTTGTCCTGGTCCGATAGCTTGCTGGCTGCTCAGCAGCAACCATGCCTGTGACAACCTGTGGCTGTGCTGGCCAAGTGCTCCGGAAACATTTGGTAAGCGAGGGGATAACACTGCCCCTCCTCTCCCCTGTGCACCTGTGCGTGTGTAGCGTGTTGTGCTCCGGCTTAGAAAATGGCCAGGAGACGAATGTCTCGTTATGCAGCGTAATAAATTTGTTAACCACAGCAGCAATTTAGTGTAATTATATGAGAGCTAGTTGATTGCCAGTGCCGAACATCCAGTTGGCCAGGCATGGAGACAAAAGGAACATTACATTTGTGGCCTTTGTTTATACTCTGTTATTGAAAGGAATTACATATTACCCATGTACAGAAGGAGCTTAACAGAATCGTTGGTGGATAAGGGCTGCCGAAACTTATAATTATTATTACTTAAGCAGGTGCCTAGTTGGGCATGGGATCATTTTTGTTGGTGGGATTTGCTTAGTTTATCGGTTACTCCAATTGAATTGTCGCTTTAAAATTATTGTTTTGTGTTCGAATATTATTTGTGGTGCTACAATTATTGCTGTTGCTGCTGGTTTTGTCTGGTTTTTACGTTTGCGTTTAAACGGCTGCCGTCTACAACACGATGCCACTTCGAATCCGCAACCCCAACCCTCATTGTCTGCCACTGTGCATATCGCGAGCATTTTAATTAACCGGACTGGGGCTGCATTTTACATTTGGCTGTACTCTTTACTGCCCCCTGTGTACGGCTGGCTGGACGGTCGAGCAATTATGGCCAAAGCCCAACCCCTGGCAACTGGAAAATGTTCAACGGGAAGCCCAAAAATTTGGTATGAATCCGAACCGTAATGAAACGGAGCTGCAGTCAAGCGCAACAACAGCCGAACAATGGACTGTTGCCTACCCACCTGCAATGTGCAATATGTATGAATGATCTCTCCGTGATACGTATCAGACATAAAGTTGATAATTAAGTCAACGAGTGTTGAATGGAAATGTATCTATGACTGTGCCAGAGCGAACTATGGGCCTGTCCGAATGAATGAATTAATATAAGTCTTAATTCTGTTCCTCTTAAATCTTAGTTTATATTCAATTCACAAAAATCTAGTTTCTATTGTTTCTTGCCTCCTTGACTCCTTTCCAGTAGTTTATGCATAATTTTAAAAGTGGAAGTATTCTCTCCGCACACACATTGTGCAGCATCACCAGCAGCCATTTGAATGCCACTCCACTAGTGTAATCTGAAACTGTTGGCAGTGGACATGTGTATGGGTACAGCGACAGCCGCCTGATGACTGCCTCGTCAAGGCTCAGGGCCCAAGGCTCAACACTCAACAGCAGCAGCCTGTCTGGCACGTATGGCCAGAACGAGAGAGAGAGTCCAAAATTGACAGCAACAGGAGCTGCAGCTGTGCTGCCGGCGATTTTTCAAGAGCCCAACCGTCTGGCAGTGGCTATAGAACATCAGCAGCAGTATTTGCATGCCACATCGCCCCCAGTCCATTCCTAAGAGCCCATGCCCCATACCCATACCCATACCCACACCCATGCCCGGCCACCTTTTTGGCCGTGTACGTGCCATGTCGCTAAAAATCATGGCCCGCATTTCTTGTTGCCCTCGAGGCTTCCCTTCGTTTTTAAATAAACATCCACAAACTGGCTTCGCATATTTATTTGTTTGTTGCATGTAGAGTCCATGAGCTACTCTTCTGGATTTCAGCGAATGATTTCTGATGTGCTGTGCAGTGCTGTGTTTTTATACATTCAACGATTTATATCAACAGCTATTTAATGTCAATATTAAAAGCCAAATGGGTGAAAGGTAGCGAAGTTGCGGGTGGGTGCTGTTAAAACCAGTTGCCTACATCCCAGCGCCCGTTGCATTGTGCGTTGAGTGTTGTAAAGTGATTGAAAGGTTGCAGCAATCGGTTTGCTTTGGTTCAGATTCTGCGTTTGCCATTTGAGGCGATTGCTATGCCATTTGAAAAGTGTCATCAATGACATGGAAATGCTGTTTTATTTACCACCTTTTGCTGTGGTGTTTTTGAAGCTTTTCTATTTTGATTTTCGCAACTTCTCTGTACTGTTTTGCAACCCTGATTAAGTGTTTATTGTAACAAAAGTTGTAATATGCAATCCATGATAGACTGGCTCATCGCGTGGGCAACTGGCCAAGCGACTCGTTTTGGTGGTCAGACACCAGCACCCCACAAGCCACCAGCAACGCCCTCTACATTCCTTTTCGCGTTCCCATTTCAATTTCCATAGCCAGCCAACACTGAAATGAATGTGACCGGGCTGCCCTTGTCAGGCATTGTCTAGACTTGATTCGAGTGCTGGCGTTGATTTATAATTATTGTTTGAGTGTTGTTGTGTCGTGTGTGCAGGACGCGACAGACAGCGCCATGCCATTGTGTGCCGCACCTTCAACCCCCATCCATCTGTCCATGCTCTACAGAAAGTGTCCTCATCCATGGACTCGTCCCAGTCCCAGTCCCAGTGGCTCGTTCGTCGCATGCTGACTAATAACCAAATTTCATTTCCTCAATTTTTGATTTCCTGCTCTTTGCGGTTTGGGCAAGGACGCCCTGGACTAGGACCAAGAGCAGACACCAGCACATTTTATTATTTTAGCACGCGCCAGCATCAGCACATAGAATGCTAAATTTTTGGCACGCACAGACAACATGCCCCATGCCACAATCGAGGGGGTCTCTCACGGAGCAAAGGGTTAACAGCTGCAACCACGCCTCTGGCCGGGCAAAACCGAGCAAGGGGAAGGGTCCTGGTATGGGTTCGAGCCAAGCAGGCAGTTAGTCCTGCCATTTGTTGGAGTTTGTCAAACCGAAAATATATTTTTTGGGCTCTTATTTTTATTATATCAGCACGAACGAGTGTCTCTGTGTGTGTGTGTGTGTGTGTGTGTGTGTGGCTCAGGCTATTGTTTGTTGCCAGAAATCATATTCATAAATAAAATTTGCATTTGGCATTTGGGAGGATGCGCGCATGTGTTGCCAGTAGCAAGACCAGGACCACGGCCCGGACCCGGACCTGCCACTGGCTAAGAAAAGACCGAATTGAATCGAGAACGAGCAAGGACAACTGCTGCGCTGATTCTTTCCCTTGGCTTGGGGTCTGATTCCATGTGTGTGTGTCTGTGTTAACTGCCCCGACATTATGGGAAAATGGAATGTCCTTTTTAGTTACGTGCCAGGCTAATATATATAAATACGGCCTGCCCCGTGCTGACCTGACCTTTCATAATGCTGTCAATTTGCTCGCCTGCCTGCACACCAAATGCTCAGATATAAATGCAAACATATGTATACTCGTAAATGTATCTACAATAATGGACAAGCAGTTTCAGTTCAATATAAATCGAAGAGTGTATACCCTGGGAAATGTTCTGCTGTTCTGCTCAAATCAAATCAATCGAGCAGTCGATGGCTGCTTAAATATTTATTATTATGCATATCAAACAATCCTTTCCAGTGGATCCAGTCAAAGAGTTAAGCTATTCAAGTACGAACATTAAATATGCCCTCTGCATCTCTCATGCTCCCATGCCCAAGTGGGACGCCCTTTTGAGATCGTTCCTGGAGGGCATCAAATACACTTCGAATAATAATAATACATAATGGAATTATGAATATTTTATGTGCGAGTATGCATGTAAATACAATTCATTGTGAGTGTGTGTGAGTGCATTCCGTTTATATCTTGTTGTCAAATTGATTACAAATTACGAGTAAAAGTACACAAAATAACGAATCGTAGTCCTGTTGGTCCAATTGTCACCAGAGACGTGAGGTTGAGGTGAGACGCATAACTTCGACAGCTAACAAAATCACAATCGGTTTCTTTTGGTGGTGAGCAACCATAGACCATAGCCAGCAGCTGTCAGGGCCTGTCAGTGGCAGCCACAATTTTCCCACACACCTACCGTGCAGCCATTCATGTGCATCAAAGTTGATATGAAAACTAAAACATTCAACGGGAAACTAAACAAAAACTATGCTGGGTGTGTGGAGGGCTGGGAGGGGACAACTGTCATGGAAAGATTTGAACCAAGTATGTAAGTCCTTTCAAGCCGAAAAACAAAACTTGCCGCACCAATTGGAACGGTGGTGCGAATCGTGGCTAAAAGAGGTTCCACTTGTAGCATGCTTCGGGCAACGTGTGTGTGCCCCACTGTACGGGAAAGGCAGCAAGGCAGCAGGCAACACCAGCGGAAACGGAAGAACGCGGCAGGCAACTCCGAGAACATATCAAAAGTTGTAGCGCGACTTTAATTAAACTTTTGCAGTGAGCAGAGGAGGACACTCACAGGGAGAACAGTACTTTTGGCAGTTCAAGCAGACACATACAAACGTATACGTGTACGTTTTTGGGATATATAGAACATAGAACGAGTACGGGCGAGCAAGAGGAGCAGAACAATGGCTCTGTCTAGCTGGTAGGAACAATAGCTAAGAAAACCCAAACGAACAGCGGCAGGAGGAACAGCAGAGGGAACAGCAGCCTCCAGAAGTGGGAGATGAAACTGAAGTTGCACACCAGGTGCCACACAATGTCATCGTCGACATTGTTGCTATTCTTGTAGTTGTCTGATTTGAAACAAACTGTTGATGGCTTGTGGCAGGCTGGTTGACTGGCAGCCCGGCAGCCTGGTAGCCCGGCTTACGGGAGTGTGGGCAGGTTGAAGGGCAGGACAAAGGCAGGGGCCGCCCTAGCAAGCGCTCTTTATTAGTGTGACACCCAAGACAGTTAAGGATTAAATAGTAAAATACCACAAATTGCTGAAAATGCCGCAAAGTTTGTCTAAAATGTAGTGTCTCCTGTCTGTTTTGGCCCTGTCTTTGCCCTCTTCCTCGTATGTTTGCCCTCCTGGTAAACGTTTGTATAGCACATCGTCGTTCTGCATGTTGATGGCAGATGAAGTTTTACCCCGAGGCGTTTTGTCTATGCAACAATGTCGCAAGTGCATTAAGGGAAAACAAAAGTATTAAACTAGTTGCAACTTCTGCGCTCCTGCTGCTGCTGCTGCTTGTTTTTTTTTCTCATTGCCCGATTTGTATTTCGTGGCATTATGACCTGAAACTTTAACAAAATGTGAGCACTTTTTCAAGTTGCTTGGGTTTTAATGAAAAGTGATTCTCCAGCAAATTTCCGCTGAACTATTTCGGTGGTTCCTGGCCGCTTAGACTTAGCTGCGGCAACCTCAGCAGGAACTCCAACGCAAACAGCAACACCAACAGGGATAGCACGGAGAACTTTGACGAGCTGCATTGGATGCTCCTTGGTCTTGGATTTGGCTATGGCCTCCATCTTGTTTCGTCTCGTCTCGTCTCTGGTCTGATCTTGTCTTGCGTTCTTGAGCTCAGCAGCACCTCATTGCGTGCTAAATGGTTTCACGCCGCAAAATTGCACCCAGACACAAACGAACTCATTCACACACACACAAAACACACTTGCAACACACACTGATACCACACACACACACACACACACACACTGAGCAGCAGCAAAGACAGGAAGACAAACTGCTGCTTTGAAAGAGCTCTGGGAATTAAGATGGGTGCAGTGGAATGGTATCCTGGCCCGGCCCTGGAGCAAGCCAGACGCTTGGATGGTTTCTTGTATTTCTTTCATAGGCAAATATTTACTCTAGCAGCTCTTGGTAGAGAGCCAAGGAGTGGGCGGCGCAGTGGGTAAAGACTTAAAGGATTGCAGCACACCAGAACTAGCTCCAATGTGCTCCAGCTGAATACTTTCTGATATATTTCATGGGAATTGAAAAACTAAAAGAATTTCGCCAAACAAATTGGAAGAGATGATACAAACTTCAGAGTAGATGCTTCAATTGTTTCCTTTCAACTTTAATGTTAATTTTAAGTGCGACATTTCATGCACTTTCCTGACAGCATTCACCACATAAATCGAACAATTTATTTGCAGGGGAATATCTAACCGCTTGGTCTCCGTGTGCCTATGCAAATAGTACTAGATGTTTGCACGCGTTGATTGTTTAAACATGGAACTAGTTCAACTTTAGTGCAGCTCCTGCCACGGCCCCCCCATCCACTTGAATATGCACGAATCGTTACGCACTGTAGGTGACCCAAATAGACTGGTGCACCTTACCCGTAGCATGCCCCCCTCTCGGTGCTCTAAATTTGCTGCCAGCCTCGCCCCCAACGGATCAAACCATCACATTTGCATGCAACATTTAACCGAAGCGCTGAATACCAAAGAGCTCTAGCCAAACAGCAGCGGCAACGTCAATTAATTATTCCATTCTTTGCGTAAGATTTTTGCATCTATGAATCTTCCTCTGCCACTCGCGCGTGGTTGTTTTTCGGGGGCAGGCTGACTGAGCATGTGAAACTGGCTAAAAAGTAATTAAGATCTTACGCTCGGCTCGACTCGGCGGTGCCCTCAAGTAGAGGCTGAAGCCGATGCCGAAATTGAAGCTGCAACTGCAACTGAAACATTTTCTAGTCTCTCCAGTCGTCGGCCATGCAAAAATCCCGCTCTAAAAGAAACTTCATTTTAATTGTTTTCGAGCGGGGCCACTTGACTTGTACGTAGTGGCCCCTCCCTGCCTCACCCTCAACCCGCCTTTTAATAAATAAAATTTGTGAGCGCTCAGCACCGTGTGAGGCAGTGCTGTGCGGCGTGCAGAGCAGTGCAACAAAGTCAACGGCAGAGTTTAATGGAGTGTATGTTGGTGAGGAGGGGGGAGAGTCGGAGTCGGAGTCGGAGTACCCAGCAAAATGGCGGCAAAGGATCAAGTTGCGAGTGAGCCAGTGAGCGAGTGGAAGGAGGAGCAGTGGCAGGACCAGTGCTAGCACCAGTACCAACAAAAACAGAGGAAAGTCAAAAAAACAACAGCAAAAGATTGAGGAAATTGTTTAATTGGCAAACCGAATGCCAGCTGCTCTTTAAAGCAGCTAATCAGCTAAATGAAAGTGGACTTAGCTTTAGGTGCCACATAACATTCTTCGCTGTCTTAATAGACCAGCGCTCGGCACCCATACAGTGTAGTAAATGGGTAAATGTTTGCGTGCCGAGCCCTGACGCTGTTTGGTGGCCTTGTCGTAGCATCTAATCCAGGATATGATAGCAAGCCCAATTAGTTTTCTTACACAACCCAGGCATAACCTTTAGAGCTCTCTGGCAATTGCAGAGTATCCGTGACAATGTTGTCGTATTGCCGACTTTTTCCCGGCATCGTTATTTTACGCTTAGCGTGGCGCGAGTGCATAAATTTTTGAAATNAAAAGCGGCAAAGAAAACATGAACCTAGGCAGGCATAGCCTCGTCCTTTGTTGCTTGTCGAGGCACACAGCGGAGCCAGCACAGGGGGGGGGGGGGGGGGGGGGGGGGGGGGGGAGAGCTGGGACTGGGGCTGGAGCTGTGGAGACTAGGGCTGGGCTATGGCGGAGCCAGGCAAAAGCTCCAAGTCTCGCTTCCGGTTGCCATGGCGTACACTTGATGCGACTGTTGCTCCTGCCTGTTCGGTTGCCGTCGCGTTCGTTGCACTCAATTTTTAAGCGTTAAGTTGGACATAAATTTAAATGCATACCAGCAGGAATGGAGGGGCCATGGCCGGGGTGTGGCGACGCTGCATAACAATGTGGGTTTAGGTCCTGTGATTGGTCTCTGTGATTGTTGCTTTCTGCCATTCTGCATGCTGTAGTGGCAGTCCAAAGGCTTTCGCATTCCCATTTCAGCAATTAATATTTTTCCGGGCACTGTACAAGCATTTTGATTTAGTGAATAAATTCCAAACAGAGACCATAAACATCTTTTAGTCAAGCCGTAAACACAGAAACTCACTTAGGCATTTTATTTGTTATTTAAATTCTTGCCGAACTTTGGCTTACGTCTCCCTCTGCCATGAGACATATCTACATTAAAATCTACTGCTAATCTTTTGTGATGCACCATCAATAAACTCCAATCAGATGTCAATAGAACGGCTAATGTGATGGGATAATTTAGATGGCGTACGAAATGGCAGCAAACAGCAATTAATGCAAGTTTATTTTCCCACTAAAAACGAAATTTAAATTAATTTTAATTCGCTGATTAAGTGTGCATGTGTCTGTGTTTAGCACACACGTCCCATACCTAGTTTTATCTGCTTTTAATAGTTATTTCAAACTGTTTTGGCCCCCGCCCCGGAAAAAGTTTCAAATATGAAATGACATAAAATATCTGCGCATGTATGCAGAATATGTGCATTTTTGTTGTTAATTTCAAAATATTTATGCGAGTGTATGCCATGGTAGGGCTATGCTATGCTACATGCCACATAATTTATTACTGCAGCTTATTAGCTTTGTACGGTAGCGGGCGAGTCACTTAAATGTGGAATTAAATAAATGACAATAAATATAATGGGCATAGTTTTCCAGTTTGTGCAGAAAAGTCTGCTGACGTTTGCACTTTCTTGTTGTCTGCTAAAATATTGAATGGATTTATGGGATGACAAACACATTTCGCCCCATTAATGCTCAACTGAACGTTTGCGGCAATTCGATTAAAGTCGAAGGCAGTTGTGTTGGGTATGTTTACGGTTTGGTTTTTCTACTGACCATCTATTGGCCTCCCTGTTTGTTATGGGCTGTTGCTGCAAAGTTCCTCTATTCTGGTTGTGGTTACTAGAAATTTCTGTTCGATTTATCTGGACAAGAGATTGGAAAAAATTTGAGGATTTGCAAATTTAGAAAATTAAAATGTTGATGATATTTGATTTGGTTCCATTTTCGTCCTAAATAGTTGAGTTTTAGCGCTGATTCCTGGCCAGAGACCAAAGCATGCCCAGCCTGTCATTCTTCTGGCGCTGTTCTGCAGCTGCTACTGCTGCTGCTGCTGCTGCTGTTGCTGTTGGCTCTGGTGTAGTTCCGTTGTGGCAGTTGTTGAGTTGTGGTTTATGCCCACGAAGATATGGCACAAACATATGGGGCATAAATATATGGGGTGGTCAGCCTCCTGTTTCTGTCTCTCTGTTTCTGTGCCTGTTGTTGTTGTTGTTGTTGGTCGCTTCTAACTCTGACCAAGGGGTCACTTGCTTCCGGTGCCGGTCATTGTATATGTGTTTGGCTATAAAATACATGAACGAGGCTGCGAATGCTGGCGGAAAATGCCACTGACACTGGCCATCGAGTGCAGTGCAGTGTAGTGTAGTTCACCAATGGAAACCAAAAGCGGACAGCAACCAATATTAGCAACGAGCCCCACTGACAACAATGGGCCAAATGTTCACCGAGCTCTGCCAACTGTCAAAGCAAACAGTCACACACACACACACACACACAGAGTACTCATACATGTGTGGTGGTGGCACTGTTCCCTGATGCACTCTAACAAAAAATCAGTACCAAGTATAATGAGCAGCTCCCTCTGCCATGGTGTCCACCACCAACTGCTCGGTTTACAGTGCTGGTTGGGTTTGCAGAGGGGGCGGGGGTAATGAGCAGATGCTTTGACAGTTTGCTGCTGCAGGGCATAAACTTTTGGCAGCCACTATGTGTAATTTATAGCCCGGCTGCCTGACACGTCGGGCATTATGGATGGACTTTTTCAGCAAAACTGTTTGAACTAAAGATTGGGGCTAATGTGCGAGAGAGTCAAATGAAATTGTAAGTTTCAGATTTACTGAGCGAGTTCCAAGGCTGAAAATCGTGGGGAATTCATATGCACAGGCCCATCTAAAATGTTTAATTTGCTTTATTAGAAATCCACAGAAAAGCAGACGACAATACAGAACTTCCTGTGGTTGGGGGGAGTCACCAAATGAAAGAAAAATAAAGAATGGATTTAAATCTCTCCTTTCTGTCGGCTTTCATGGAGCGTCTGTCAAATATTACTGCTTTACTTTACCCCTAGATTTGACTTACGAATATGAATAGACCCGAAGCCCTCGTTGTCCTTGACCTGTGGCGGGGCTGGGGAGTGCTTTCCAGGCAGACAGTTGCCTCAAAAACTCGGCACAATGGCCACGGAGACGCATTGTAGCGCATAATTAGCTCGCTCGATGAATAAAAGGCAAAAGAAAAACAGAAAAATAACCGAAATGTGGGAGAGAGAGTGGCAGAGAGTAAATCAACTTTAACTTTAATGGAAAAGCTTTTTGGAAAATGTTCCCTACTTTTCTTGTTTTCCCAATTGAAGATTTGCACACGAAATTTATTTTCAAAACAAACTGAACAAACTTCAACCAGAAAAATTAATGCACAAAGCGAATCAAGAGAGCTGGAGACCAGGGAAGTGCGAAAGGTCGGAGCGAGCAACGGCGAGAAGTATAAAATTGATTTGCATAATGAAAAGTTGTTTAGATTCCTAGCTGGCGCATAAAATTACTTTGTTCCTCGTTAGTTAGTTTCACCAATGTCGATGGCGCTCAAATTGTTGTCTCTTGGATGTCACTTGCCACGCAGGTCACACAGCATTTTTAATGGTACGATTTTTTCTGTGTAATTGAATTAAAGACAACGAGGGCAGAATGGAATGTGTCCTGCGAAATTGGTTCAACGATGGCGGAGCAAATGACCGTCACACCGGCAGTGTGGGACACGGACTCGGCGCGCATCTCTAAACGCGAGCGACTGCCATTAAGTCTATTTTGCATTTTATCTGCACATGCTTACCCACGCAGGAAAGACACACACACACACACACCCAAGTACATGTGACGCAAAATGGCGATGTCTGTAATAAATTACGTATACGCAACGCTGCACGAAGCTTTCGACTGCGCGGGATATCAGACCCAAGCCCAGATCCAAGCACGAATGCCAGAGGCAAGCTGGTCCTGGTGTGGCACTCTCAAATGAATGCATCGCCTCGCCCCTTCAACCAATTTGGGTGGGTGGGATCGGGATCGGGTTCGGGTTTGGGATTGGGACTGGGCATGGCAATGATTGTGCAAATGGAAATGGTCATGTGAATGACAATGGTCATGTCAATTGGTTTGTGTGTTTCTGCATGAGTTCTGCCTAGGTCTAGGTGGTATAGCCACGGAATTTTGTTCAGCGTCAGGCGTTTCATTGTTATTCTAATTCTTTGGTGGATGCAGTTTAGCGCCTGTGGAAAAGCGGTCGTAGATTGTGTTAAATTGCCAAAAGGCAGGCCTGTAACTAGGCCGGGGCCGTATTCCCCGTTTCAAAATGTTCAGAGACAGCGCTAATTGTAGCCTGATTGACGGTTAGGCAACTGAATGGTGGACATTTGAAGATAGATAGATGCTTGTTTACACCGCTCTCGGTGCTTGAATTGATATCTGCAATTAAAGTATTTTGGGTGCAACTTAAATCGGTTTTTCGTCTGATTCCATTTAGTGTACGAGTAATATAAAATCTCAGATAACTCCACGCCTCCTTTTGGTGGGCTCTGCTGACAGTTGGAGGCTTTTTCCTAACAAGATAATTCACTTTTGCACCCCCCCGAACTCCCCAAGGCCCATAAAATGAAACATCATGGAGACTCCATCCAGACTGCTCGTAGCTCGCCCCGCACAGGCTCAATTAGCAGACATTTGGCTTCCTGAAACGAGGGTTGATTCCGTTGAAAGCTTCCATCTGTAGATCATAAAAACTTTTTCTATATTTATACAATTAACAGGGGAGAAAAGTGTAGCAAGAAGGGAGGAAATGCTCAGTGCTTATGTTTATCTTAAAGTCGGAATCGTGCCACGGTCTGTGATTAGGAAATTGCCAACATATAAATTAAAGGCATTTTCTTTTTCCGGCTCTCTCTCTCTCTCTCTCTCTCTCTATCTTCGCTTCTTACTCATTACTTTTTGGGCTTTGAGCGGAAATTCTTTTTCTTTTGCCGTTTTTCCTTTTGTTTTCTTTCGTGTTGCGTTTCTGTTTCAGGAGGAGGCTTTGACTTTGAGTTTAATGCTGATAGATGATGTTGATTGCAGAGACTGATGCGACGCCGAAGAACCAATAATCAACTCTGGACCGTTTACCCAAGCCCTTCAAAGCGCCTTCTAACAGTGGCCCGGCTAGGGTCAGGGCCTGGAAGTTTTCGTAAAGAAGTAAAAATGAAACGCGTCCTTTTTAGCCCAAGCGCAAACTTCAATGTTCGGTGGCAAGAACCACACACAAGAAAAAAAAAAAAAGGGAATGGGAACGGCAACAGTCAGGGATCCGGCGACGGGACACGGAGAGGCTGGTGGATGCCTGGCTGGGGGCAAGCCACAAGCCGCAGAGTCCTGGCCCAGAGCATTGGTCTTTGCTGTGTTTTGTGTTTCGTTTCTACTTTTTCGTATGCTCCCTGTTGATGCTCTACCTTTGCCCTTGAGGCATTTTCAGCCTGAATAAGGATTTTGTACTCATGAATGGAATAGGGAACTTTGGATCCATTAGCATTTGTTTTGAAATGAAACTTGCAACTTGGGAAAAGTTGTGCATGCTAGGAAGAGCATTTTATCTTGTGTTTGGTTTGGGGACCAACAATTTTCTCCATTTTTTGCTCGGCCCTGCTACCCTCTGTCATTTCGGTTTCTCTTTGGCCTGTTATTCATAGCTTATAAAACAATTCCCCAGGCTATTGCGCTCTAATGTTGGCCAAAGCTTCGGCCTGTCCTTGCGACTCCCCCCACCACGAGCCTTCCAGTCACAGCCATCATGCCCTCCCCATATCACGGGCCTGTCATCTCGACCGAGAAAGAAAAAATAGAGATAGTAAGGAGAGGAGAGTGAAAGGAGAGCGGTCGTATGACTACTTAAGGTGAATGGATGGCACTACCACTACCACTACCCCAGCCATCGGAGAAGCCAGCCAGCCAGCCGTCTGCCCACATATTCCGAATTCCACCTCTGCCGCCGCCTCCCACCTGATGATGATGTTGCTTATGTTGTAAACATTTTAAGCAAATTGTTTAGGTAAATAGATAAGACGTGACCTTTTCTGGTCCCAGGGTCGCAAATGCATTGTCAGTGTCAGTGGTGAGTGCTCTCCATGCTACCTGCTCCCCGCTCCCTGCTCCCGCTCCTTTGACGGGGTGGTGTTTGTGGTGGGATGTTGGGCTTACGTCTGGCTAATGTATTACTTACCATTATTATGCTCTCTCCACTTTTTCTTGTACATACTATACATATATTTTATGTATTATTGTCAATTATAAAAAAAAGAAACGACAACACAATGCATACACAGACTTTAGCTGCGCCTTCGCGGAATTGCCATTGTCCTGATCTGGTCCTAGGCCTGTTACCAGCGCCTGGGCTTTTGTGTATCTTAGTACAATAGTCCTAGTGGCTGTCTCTCGCCTTTGTCGTCTTTAAGTTGGAAAATATGCAAATAAACCAACGTAAAGTAGGTAAAATTGTCTGGCCAACAACCCGAGCGGAGTTTCAATGGGAGGAATGGCTTGCAGTGTCACACAACTAGACCCGAGAGGTTTGGCGTCTTCCCCCCCTAAACTGTTAATAAAGGGGCGGTGTTCGGTTCAGGCTCGGGCAGCTGAGGCTTATATGACCCTGGAGTGATATGCCGAAGGGCAGGCAGTCGGAGATGTGGATGGGACACGGCAATGCTCTCTGATAGAACCCAAAGATGATGCTGCCACTTAGCCAGATGGAGCTGGAAGCTGTAGCTAGGAGCTGGAAGGGGGGCGGACTGAAAGGTTTGTTGATTTATGTGAAATCGAAACCAGCTCATGAACTTTTGATAAGATTCGCCTTTGAAACAATTTGTCGCAATGAATTGTAATACATTTGAAATTCTGTAATTTCTGGTCTTGGTAATCCGACAATTTTATTCCACCAGAAGCTAACTTTATAAGCTCTGACGCTGCCCTTGAAAATCACTTAGCTATGGCCTGGCCTGGTCTTGAATTCTTGGCGGATGGTTAAGCTGGGTGCCAGCCATATCCATGGGCTGGGCTTTTCCTTTTTTTTTTTGCCAGTGTTCTTTCTCGCCACATACGCGCCTTTGAGGGCCCCACCAGAGGGTGCTTTTCCCTTATTCCCTTTTGGGGGCAACTTTTCGATTATTTCCATTCAATTTGCAGTTTGCCCCGTCTTTGGGCCCTCAACAAGTTGTAGCCCTGACAACATGCGCAGGGGATGGGGCAGAGGATGCGAAATATGAACACAAAACAAACAATTACCGCGGCAACAGCAGCAACAGGGCCAGGCCACCGCCAAAAGCTGACGACGACTCCCGCGCCCGAGAGGTAACTTCCTTTCGTGAGCAAGCGTATTTTTTCTTTCTATGCGTATTTCTCATATTTTGCAGCTGCCAAAACAGTCAAGTGTTTCCAGTTCGGCTGGGGCTCTTGGCCGGCTCTGGCTCTGGCTCTGGCTCTGGCTCCGGCAACAGCTACGGCTACGGCTCCTACCCTCTCTGGTCTAATCGAATTCGATTGCTTCACACTGATAAGAGCAGCTGCCATGCCCCATCGCCTGACCTCTTCAACACTTGAGCCCCTGCAGAACCCTACCGGGATTTTTATTGCGTTTCATGTTATTGTATTAGCCGAAGCATCCGCATCCGTGGCATATGCTTTAAATATACATTTCTGTTGTTCTCATCCTCATTCTTTGGCAGAGTGTCACGAGGGTTAGTGTGGACTTTGTATTGGATTTGGCAGCATATTATTTAGATGTTGATGAAAAGTTAGAGTTGGCATTAAAGCTAGTTGCTAGGGTTTAACTCTCTGACTAGTAGACTTATGTTTAAATATTTTGTCAACTTGCTTATGCTGGCCCTTCCTCTCTTGAATCCATATTATTAATGGGTATCCCACAGTCGATCCCCCTACGTCTGTTGACCCTTCAACTCTGATCTTTTGTTCGATTTCACGTTTTGTTTGCGTTTGCTGATTTCATCGCTGATTTTTATGTGTTCGGCGTTTATTATTCGCCACGTTTTTCGCGCCTCTTTTTAACCCCTTTATTCGATTTCCCCTTCCTTTGACACTTTTTCATCCCATTCATCCCATTCTTCCTTTTCTCATTCTGCGAGAATGGCTCCTGGGCAACGCTCCGAGCGTGTGTCGAACGGAAATGCCTCATTTCAGCTTCAAAGTGTTTAGCATTTTTCCAGTGACTTTTCCTCCGCTTTGTTTTTGGGTTTTGTTTTTTTTATTTTTATTTAGAATCCTTTATTTTCTTCTTGTTGCTTTGCAGCTATATGCAAATGTGCTTCTGGCAGTTATTTGTGTTGGGGATTTGTTCTAACCATGCTCTGTGTGTGTGTAGATATGTATTTGTTGTCTTTTTTTTAGTTAGTTTTTCAGCCGCGACATGGGATATGGAATATGCTCTGCTCAGCTTTGGGATCTCTGTTTTGCAAATTGTTTCGGGCTGGCATTTCCCGGTGATTTATGTTTTAAATTGCAAAAAATGAATGGATTTCCGTGTCGCTTTATTTAGTAAATTGTAAAATCAACTAAATCTATCCATTTTAGGATATTGAAGTCTCTGGTTGAATGTCACAAGTATCCAGAAAAAGGTGCAAATAAAAACTACTCAAATATCGTTCCATACAAATCGAGAATCTCTGCAGTCTATGAGCCATCAGATGATCGATGAGCCAAAATAGACCCCGAAACCCCCCCACACAAAGACGACGTTCGGAGTTCACTGGACTGCTGTTCGTGCAAATTGAAACCTCAGTCGAGGCGAGGCTTAAGGCAACCTTTGCCGCCGCACGGGTTGTCGAGAGAAGAGAACTGTTTGGCATCATAAATAAAAGAAATGAAATCATTTCGAGCAATTTGTCTACAATTTTGTGTCACACTTTCTGCGCCATTTCTCACATGCCATAAAAATCCTCTATACGCTCACACACACACAGGCTCACATAGACCACCACCATCGATGGTAGACACACCACAAGCCGGGCTCAGAGAGAGTCTCGGAGCTGGAACGGGACCACAGCCGAGGCCACCCTGCACGCAAGGTGTCACGCTGATAAATGGCTCTGCCTTACTTACGCCAACTTCTTCACTTTCCCCTCGTCCGCGGCCCCGTCTTGCATTCTCCATCCTCCAAGA
Source organism: Drosophila guanche (assembly GCF_900245975.1). Classification (NCBI taxonomy): domain Eukaryota; kingdom Metazoa; phylum Arthropoda; class Insecta; order Diptera; family Drosophilidae; genus Drosophila; species Drosophila guanche. Next base: position 16,407,065 of record NW_022995743.1, on the reverse strand, counting down.
TGAATCCCTTTCGCCATTTAACGTTTATTTTCCACCAAAAAACTTTCCCATTTCTTTTCGGTGTGCCGTGTGCCAATTTCGAGAAAGATTTCCTTTAAGTATAATAAAATGCAGTGTCCCTGTCATAAATCTATTCCGCTCGATTGTCACCGTCGACGACGTTGCGGACGATGGCGCTCCGCAAAATTGAAATGCATTGACATTGAAAAATTCATAATAAAATAGCAAGCAAAAAATTTAACTGTTGGTGCAGAAATGTTTGGCGCAAGGCGCTTCAAAGTTTTTTGGTATTTTGCGCAGCATTAATACGGAAATTAAATATTTTGAATAGCATGGATGGCAGGGGGAAAAGCTGAAATGCAAAAAAAGCAAACGTGTGACATGAGATGGGAGACGGGAAAGAGCTTTGAAACAATTTCAAAACATTTTTAGTTGACAGCGACCCCAGACGCATACATAAACACGAACATTCACTCACATCCACATTCAGATTCACTCACACAAGCACACACGCGGGTACACAGGGAAAAGTATGCTACACAAACACATGCAAAAACCCGGAAAAGCAGCTAAAATTGAATGTTTCAAGGACGTTCCAGGGATGGATTTCGGCTGCAGAAAAAGGTACAGAATATATAGAAAAATTCTAATTAAATACCAAACTAAATGTCTAGAAAGTTGTAATGCAGAAATCTCATCAACATAGCCGAGGGAACATATAGTTTTGCTCCAAAAGAATAATGGCGAAACCTCATTCAAGAATTTCCTCATTTTATATGCATCGTTTTATTCATACATATAGTTTGTTGTTCCCTGACAAAGCCAGCGAACTGGCTTAAAAATTCTAATAACACAAATATTTGCAGATGAAAGAGGTACTAAAAGGCATTTGGCCGTTTGCTCCACTTGTCAACCGTCGTCGGTGCATGGCGGAGCGCAGGGCATGGCCTGGGACTCGTTTCGAGTGAGCAAGTTAGATGGAGTATAACCAGACCCAATGACCCGTGTAGCCCACTCCAAGTGGAGTGGTGCTCCACCTACCAAAACAAGAGTTCTTCCCTCCGTTCATCACTCAGACGGTGGCACACTTTTTGACAACGTCAGGACTACTCTGGACAGCAACAAAAACAAGCCGCAGAGGGTCTGACAAGTAACAGCAACACACCCAAACCCAAAAACAAAACTGGGCAAAGCTGTAACAACTAGAAAAACAAAGTGCTGCAATTTTTTTCTCTCGTAATTTTCGGTGCATGTTTGCTGCGTTTTGCACTTTTGCTGAACATTTTTCATCTGCTGTGCGAAACTTTTTGACATGTTGCAGTGCAAATTGAATAAGTCCGCACACACACACACACAGTCTGAGAGACACAGAAATGCATTGCAGAATAATGGCCAATGCACACAGACCATATTCAACCGTATTGTTTGTTCCTATATTCCAGGGCTCTGTGTGTACGTGCAGTTGTCCAATAATCAAATTTGCACCAACTTTGATCTCCCAAACCCAATATATCCCAGGCTCTCACATTTCATTCCACCCGATTCCTTTATGATAGTTTTTGATCCTCTTTTTGATGCAGTTTTCAATCAGCATTTTCTGGCGCATATTCATCGGGAGCAAAGTTTCTAGTCAGAATTTCTGTCAAGTGGCTTGTTAATTCGTAGGAAGTCTATTGATCGGTGGAAAATAGACAAGAAAATTATAAGTGCTCATCAAGCCCAATGTATAAGCCGATTAGTGGGTGTGGCAAATATAACCTTTATTTTCGAACGTCAAGGAAACTGCTGATGGGATGGTGGGGAAAAGTACTGACATGGGAGTAGAAGCTGTTTGTCAATTGGTAAATATTTATCAGTCATTTCTTTTGCGATACAAATAGGACCTCCTTCTGTGTAATTTCGGGAAAAAGATTCTTCGTAATCTGTACACGTTTTCTTTATGTTTTTTTCTGTAATTATTTGGCATTTTCATTCATATCGTTTTCCTTTCAATTTCAATTTTAGTTTCGTTTCCATGCCTCCTGCATAGCTATTGATTTGTTTCTTATTCTTGTAGTTGGCCGAAAATTCCTTTCATGGCTGCAGAAACGAACGAGAGAGAGCAGCAATAAAAAGAGGTAAGTGCTTTCCTACTTCTGCCAAAGGTTTCCCACAGAGGCGTTATTCCATTTCTGTTTTGGCCATTGGTTGGTCTGCTGCTCACTTTGTCTTGGCATTTTCGACACGATTTTTCTTCATTTTTCGAAATCAAACAAATGCAGGCTGATGCTCTCTCTACTGCTGGGTTTCTGTGTTGTTGACCAGGGCTACGCCCACTTCAGGCCAGTATTCAACCTGCCTGTCAACGTGGACACCCGATCCGTGAAGCCCAGGCAGGCATCCTGTTTGCCTGCCTGCCTGCCCAACTAACCTCCCCGACAGCCCTGCCAGCCCCTGCCTGTCTCCCTGCCACCCTGGCAGGCTGCCTGCCTCTCCGACTGCTTGTTGGACATTCATCAAGCCATTTCATCTATTGACTGATTGATAATATTTTTGATAAATGATTGGCGGCCATGTCCGCCATGGGTCCCCAAACAGCTCCTCTCCGCATACCCCCTGCTATCCAGTGGAATTGCCTTCCGGGTGGTTGGGTTATTTACGGCGTGCAAAGCGGCAGCAAAAAAGGATTTATAGGTGAGAGCTGGAACCGGAGCAGGAGCAGGAGCAGCAGCAGGAGGCTGCTCGCAATATGCAAATTGATGGATCTTCGGATAGGTCATGTCCATATGCCCCCCAGATGTGAGCTAAAAGCTGAAGCTTAAGCTTGTTACTTGATTGAGCTGCCCAGCCCAGCCCAGCTCTTTGCTCTACGCTCTCCTCTATTCTCCTCTGGCGCTCCTGATGACGCTGGTGGAAACTGTCTACCCACCCACTGGCCATGTGTTATGTCATCGTCTCCATTTTGCATCATTTTTCATAACGAGATGTGCTAATAAAAATTAATTGATACATCAGCATTAACACCACACACTCTCTATGTCTATCTCTCTCTCTCTCGAAGTGATTAGAATCAGTTCCAGGAGGGCGCACACCCAAAGGTGTTAATGTTGTGGCTCTGCGGCACGCGCCAATGTTTACACGGCTGATGGCGCTGGGCGGCAGAGCGACAAAGCGACTGGACGACTGGACGACAAAGTGCCAACGGGCTATGCGAGGTGCACAGAATCAAAACAATCAGAAAGGCAAAAAGCAACACGGACGAGCCATACGATACGCCCACATTTGGCCATGGTCAGGGCCAAAGAGCCATGCACATGGACAGACCATCGCTTATACAATAAGCCACACCACACACACGAGAGAGACGTGAGGGAACGTCTGAGCAACGAGCTGGTTCTTCAATGGTAACTAAATTCTTTCGTGCAGAACTCGACGGTGTCGCTGTTGAGTGGCATGTGCTTAAGAGCAGAGATGCTCTTTCAATGGAAATAAAAGAAGAACAAGTAGAAATGGCCTGCAGTGGCAAGAGTATTTCAGTTTCGGCATTCACCTTGAGGCTTGCCATTTTCCTTTAATGGTTTCAATTGTTGTCTTTCAGCATTTTGCTGTGATCTGTGTCTGTGCCTGTGTCTTCCACCTGGCCTGAGTTTAGCGCCGCGTGACTTATTTGATTGTTAAACAACATAATCGGCTGTTGGCTCTGTTCGTTGCTACTATTGATTTTTTGTCCAGGTTCAGGCAGTTGGTAAACAGTAGATGCACATCCTCTGGTGGCAGTAACACCAGTGGCAGAAGCAGGTGTACAAAGACAGACGCTGCCCGGAGCCAAAAGCCTTAACTCTCCAATTTGCAATAAGGCGACGCTCGGCCAAATGGTAAGTGTCTTTGGCCAAAGTCAGTGGCGGGTTCAACTGGGAAAGTTTGTGTGGAAAAACTGTGCTTCTACTCGCTGCTCGCACTGTTGTAATGAAAATGCACCGTTGCGGAAAATCGCACCAAAGACACAGAGTCAAAAGTGTTTTTCAACCGCCTCTTGGGAGATCTTTGTGTATCTGTGTGTGTGTGTGTGTGTGTGTGGGGAAAGTGGAAATTGAAAAGTAACGGACTGCTGGGTAACTAGTGGCTGATAGGGGGCGTGGCTTGGCTTGGCAGTGGCAGTGCCAAAGAGGACACAGAGACATGGACATGGACAGTGGCCCAGCAAGAATATTGCAAAAAGGTATGAAAATGTTGCTCTCAAAATTCATGCATGAATTCAGTGAAAGAAGTAGAGAGGATGGAAAATGGATTTTGGGTGGGTGTGGGAGTGCGAGTGGGTGTGCAGCCGACTGAAGTGGTTTTCATTTTCCTCTCCTCTTTTGCCTGCTCGATTTTTATTCGCTTTCGGTCCTGCCGTCGTGAGCACTTTCCGACAGTCAATATTGCGGGGCGGACAATGCCGGTTTAGGTGTTATTGTGTCAATGTCCCGAACAAGCCCACCCCCCAACGCCCAATGCCCAACACCCAACACCCAAACCCACTCTCAGTCTCAAGCCGAGAATCCATACCATGCCACTGTCGCACCCAGAGTGTTATTTCTTTTTTGCTGTTGCAGCTGCAAACAGAAATTGGTAGTTCATATTTTACGGCAATTTCCATTTGGCCATATTGTCAGGCTTCAGTGCTTTGCCGTTATCAGTCCCTTCCTCCCTTGTAGCTCGTGCCAGCCGTGCCAGCACTGAACTGACCATGCACTGACTGCCCAACTATCCAACAAATCAAAGTTAATTTCCTATAATCAGGCACATTTGTCGCCTGTCATCTGTTTCGCTGCTGTCAACATTTTGTTGCATTTCCGGCAAACGCAAGAAGAGCAAAAAAACCAGATAGAATCCCATTAAATGTATGAAATGTAACTTGGTGCTAGATCTGGATATTTGCGCGCCCCAGGGCCATGTCTACGACTGGGCCATGGACTACGCCCAATGCAGTGCGACATGGCAATCAGTGTTTGTTGCAAGGCAGCACATGGCAGCACCTGCTGTTGCTCTTGATTCGGTTTTATGTATTCTACAGGTTCTTCAATTGAGAGCATTTCGAGTAACGTTAACCCATCGTCTGAATACTTGATTAACTCGGAGATGTGTCTTTAAATGGAGTGTGGAAGTTAGAAATGATCAAGGATGTAATTGGGGAAATTACTGTTCAAAAGAAAAGTTCAATCAGAAGATTGAATATGTCTATGTAAGACTTACAATTAAATGACGTTCATCTATTGTAGTTGTTGGGGACGATGTCGCTAAAAGAGTTTTTCAAACAAAACCTCCTAATGTGCTCCACTTAGTAGCCCTCTATCAATGGGATTCACTTAATTGTCAGATTAGGTAGCCCCAATGTGGTTGGACTAGTTTTCCCCCCTTGTCTCAAGCGGCACTTGCAACTTCCTTTAAGCAAATTAAGGCGCACCAGCAACAGCACCCATGCCCCTTCTACTGCCCAAGACCAGAATGGGCTAAAAATAAAAGAGCACCGCAGTGGCAGAGGCGAGAAAACTAGTTCCACGCAGAGTTAATCAATGGGGAAAGTCCGGGGGAAAGAGGGACTGAGGGAGTGGCGGCTGGCTGAACGACCGGATGCTGGTAATAATATTTAGATTTTTAGCCCTTGATGCAAAACTTTATGCTTGTTCAGATAACATTATCGCATTGGCTGCGACTGTTTGCAGAACTGGTTTACTGGCAGCATACAGGAATGGAACTGGGGGAATAACTTTCCTTCATCTGGCCCACGTACTCGTATAAACTTGGCTAATTTACGATTGCATTGTGAGCATTGGACTCGCCCATATAATTAGAGAAATTAATTTGTATGCTCCTGCCAACTGCAAGAGCAACAATCAGGAGCAGAACGGAACGAAGCTGAACGAAACATAAGAGACCAGAGGAGAGTGGAGTAACGAGCATAAAGTTTTTAATTTTCACGATGCAGATAATGCCCATTAAAATAAGCCGGGAGAGGGCAAATGCGATAAAGAGGCGACCAACACCTGCCACTGGCTAGAATGATCCATCTTCCGGGTCTCTGGCGGCTTTTGAACCTCTGGTTCCTATGGCTCTTTTGGCTCCAGTGGCTCCACGCGGTTCCTTCAGCCACAAACTAAGTGCATTAAAAATCGCAAAAGGAAAATAATGCACCGTGCTGGCTGGTGGATGGAGGGGCATGCAGCAAGAGGAAGGAGATTATTTTTTATTATGCAACAAACAAAAAATTCGTCCTTTGGGGCCAGTCGTTCCTTCGTCCAGCGTCCGACGATGCTTGACGAGCGGCTTTTGAACCGGGACCGGAGTCAACGAACGCTGCTAAAAAAAGAGCGGGTAAAAAGAAGCGTCGCCGTCGGCTGTGGCCATTATGCATTATTATTATCCAGCTCCCGTTCGTGCGCTTGCCACTGATTCGAGTGCACGAGTTCACCGCATGCCCCGTGCCATTTGCTACCATGCATTTTACATACCTCTATATACATATGTATGTATGTATGTACATATGTATCTACATAAATTTGCAAACATGTACATACATAAATTTAAGTGTATATCTTTTTGACCATTGCTTGTGCTGGAAATTGCAGCTCGAAATAAATTTCTTGCGATTGAAGCACTTAATTTTTACCAATTCATTAATTGATTTCGTTCGCCATTCGTTGCTCCTCTCTGTCTGTATTTTTGTGCATATTTCCCGGCTCCGAGCTCAGCCGCGGACTGGCAGAGTTATTGAAAAAAAGGCAGCGCCAATCAGAAAAGTCGAATGAGACTACGTTATGCCCTGACAAAGAAAATGTACATAAAGACAGTGCAGAATAAGACAGAATATACACGGTCTCTATATAGTTAACTTAATATTGAGTATTGATAAATTCTGTTCCTTACCCTACCACCTAGCATTAGCAATTATTGGCAGAGCATTCATTTACTTAATATGGTCAAGATCATTCGTAATGAAAATCCAGCGGTTGGCGTATGAATTTTCATTTATTTTTGTTGACGGCTTTTAATGAGCGCCTGTGGGCCTGTGAAGTTCTGGTCGGATATTGCCAGGGCAGGTGTTGGGGGTTCCTAGGGGTCACTGGGCACATAACCGATTTATGAGACCTCGAAACACCTTCCAAATAAAAATACAACACATTTTCTGGGGGCCAAAAAGAAAACTTTTTGGCTGCTGAGCAAAGAAAAACTGCTAATTGAATGGTTTTTCGTGGCTGCGGATATACTATTGTATAAACAAACAAGTAGCGTAATTTAATTAATCCGCAACTGCTAACCGAGAAGAGGGAAGGAAGAGCTTAACATTCAACTCGCTTCGGATTTTACCACTTTTCTCGCAGAAAATTCGCAATTGAATTGCGGGCCAAACCACAGAAAACATTGGCAAAAATATTTGTTTTACTTTTTTTTTTGTAAAATAAACGTGTAAACAATGCATGCGGATGGATAGCATTTGTTTTATTCAATTTCGTTAATTATAGTGCTGAACATTTCAAGCCAATGTGGCTTTAACACGTAAAATGCAATCGAATCTGAAATGCAAATAATTAATCATTTATGTCCAAATTGATTACATTAATGTATATTTAAATGTCTGCTTACTGCCAAATGCAGCTGTTAATTGAAAACTGAAAACTCGCTTAAACACTAGAGTACATAGGTATATAACAAAATATATGATAATATGTGGTGTGCCATGGTAAAGCACAGTGAAGGAATTTATTTATAATTGAGAATTATCGGAAACGAAGACAATTGTCAAGGTCTTTTCCCTTTGCTGTTGTAGTTGTTTGTTTGGATTGCTTCATTTGAGCTCTGCTGCATATTAATATTACATTTCAAATTTAACCTTAATTGCCAATCAGCTCCTAATGTGTGCATACTCCTGTGACCTGTTGCGGGTACTCAATTTTAAAATAGAGAGCAAATCAATTAAATCGTGTTTCAATTGAGATCAATTTGAACTATCCGTTCCAATCCAAATTTGTAATGACATTCAGTAAATCAAGGATGATGTAGGAGACTCTAACGGCTAATATTTACAACACTCCACATTGTCCGTCCAAAATATCTTAAATTACTGTCAAGACATGTGTCTCGAGGCTACAGGCCACATCTGATGCCTGGGCTAACCAAACCCATCAGCAAATTGAAACCATCTTGCTGCTTAAATGAAAATGGCTTCTGTCTCGTATTTGAATTAGCTTTATTTTAAGGTTTTTAAATTAATTCAATTTAATAGCGTATTAATTACACGCGACCGTACATACATGTACTCGTACATTATTTTCAGCATGTTTTAAATGCATTCCAGTTTAAATTCGATTTATGTTCATAATGGTTAAAACTTTACATTTTATTTTTTTCGCAACATTTTCGTTTCTCCAACCAGCCCATTTATTGGATTAATTGGAATATTAATTAAATTATTTGATATTGAATTAATGTATTTGTTGGAATGCTGTTTATTGTTTTGTTCGATATTTCTTCTTTATCTGTTTTTGCAGTGGAATTTATGAACGTACTCGACGTACTTAACTATTTTTCCATAGTCAGCTATTTGGATACTTAACAACTCAAATCGGGCATTGGCACTCGCCGAGGGCACTTTTAACGAATCCTCCTCATTGCCATAATTCAAACAGACAGACAGACAGACAGGCACACGGATGGACAGACAGACAAAGCCACGCACATTTGCAACATTACTATACCGTTAATGGGCTGGTAGGGAGGTGGCTGGGCGGGCCTGTGGCATTGCTCGTTGATTTTTTAATGAAACGCTGAAGTATAATTTATGAATTTTAATGAGTTGCCAAATGATGCCGAAGCGTTGATTTTCCATAATTTAAAACACAAACGAAGCCGAGGCATCTGCAACAGCATCAGCATCGTCTGCATCTGAACCGGCTCATGGATCGGGTCCTCGACTGGTCTGCATACGCAAAATACAAACAGTAGGGGCCGTTGAAGTGCTGTCTGACTGGCAGCCAGAGCCAGAGACCTGACAGGGCTGATACTCCATTCTGTCTGAACTGAATTCACTTGCCACTTTATACGATGCACTTTACTTTTCTTTGGGTACTTTTCCTTGTGGTTCCATCTGGAATATCTTGTTGTGGTGCACTCCATGGTAATTTAGCTTTGTGAGATTCTTTCGAGAATTTATCGAAACCTTAAGGGTTTGTAACTGTCTGGAAATTGATTTTATAGTGTAGCCATCTTTCGTCTCGGTTTCTTTGATTAAATTACTCTATTTTTCTCTTGATTTTGGTCCTTTTAACGTTCGATGCAGCCTTAAATTGTTTATCTTATTTATTATCACCTTTTTTTTCGATTCTCGTGTTTTTTTAATTAACAGATTATGGGGATTTTGGAATTAAGCGGCACTGCGCGAACAGTCGACTCTTAAAGTCCTTTAAAATATATCACCAGTGTTGGATGAAAAGTGTCCAATTGAAATTCTTGCCAGGGACAGCACGAAGGCCAGGTGGCCAGGTGGCCAGGTGGAGCCAATGAGTGCGGGCGGTAAAGATCATTAATTCAAATTAACACATAATTCAGGACAACCGGTCAATAATGCGAGCGTATAAAGCCCTGGCTAATATGCGAATGCTGCCGGTAATGCCTAATTAAAGCCAATAGCCATTACAATGCAAACAAAATGGTTTGGCGTAGGGACAAAGGCTCATATTACATAATGAAATTAACTAAAATATGCTCTGGCGTTTGCTTAATTAAAACGGATTCAACAGCTAAAGCTGCTGCTGCTGCTGCTGTTGCATGCCCCGGCTTAAGCGTGTGAATGACAGCGCACAGCGCACACACGCACACCCGCACACCCGCACACGCTTTGGACCAAAATAATTGTATATTCGAATTTAATGCGATGCGACTAAGCCGGCTTACCGGTCGCATGATTAATTGTAATGAGCTGCATTACATTTCAAGTTGCGTATTCCCCCGCAAGGGACCAGTGCAAAATTTTGGCGATTGTTTGGATGCGAATTTGCACCAAAATATAATGCAGGAGATAGATGAAAAGAAATAAGTGAAAGAAAGAAGTTCTTTGACACTCTTACTTGAGGCTTAAACTGGCTTGAACACATCAGTTAAATGCCCAATCAATTGGTAATCAATGCCAAGATTTACACTCCACTTCAACAGCAAAGTTTGGCCACCCGATTTGATTTGTGATCTTGCGTGTATTTCTGGGCAACTACTGCAGTAGGTCCAAGACATTGGACATTACAGCCTAAGGTTGCCTAATGCTAATGATAATGCCCAACAAAGTCAACACGTTGCACGTACGGAGACCAAGACGGATGCAGAACTGGATGCCGTTCACAGAGATGCGATACGATGTGGATTGGGCCTCCGAGTGCGGAGCAAATGAACCCGTAATACACTGACACGTTTATGCACTTAAGAGGTAGGCAAGCAGGGAGCAATGGGCGGAGAGACAGGGGGGACAATAGAGCACTTGTGGCACATTTAGTTGGGGGGACCTAACGGCTGTCTCTGCCTAACAGTAAACAGCAATCACTGCTAATGAGTTTTATTGTAAATTAAAATTGCAATCAGTGTCAGGGAATGCCAGCTAAACGCCAGTACGCCAGGACGGGGCCGGACGAGGAGCGGTTGGGCACACTGAGCCGGTAGAGGAGAGGAGAATCATTTCGGGGTCGATGTGCATCCATGATAAATGCAATAAATGACACGTTGGGCTGTTGTGACTCAGATCCTTGAATAATAAATTTGCCAAATTGCAAAACATTAAATAAAGACAATGTGCAATGACATGCCAGAACACAGACCGATAAGGGGAGGAGTGTCACAGAGGAGTCTAGCGACAGTGTAGTGATGTAACGACACAGCCAGTCAAAGCTGGTGGCACATGCTGCCAGTCGAAAGGACTTCCTACAGTTGTTGCAATCAGTATGTGCTCGGGGAATGCGTGATGTGGGGAATTCATTTGATGTGTGTCTGTGCCACAAACTAGCTTTGTTTCAGAAGCGATTCCCTCTAGATTTAGCTGGGAATGTTATGGAAAGTTTAGTAACCTACTTTGTAAAAAAGTCTGCAAAATGTACAGGAAATAGTTAGAATTGAGCAGCTGATACCCAAAGCTGGACAGAACAATTAGATTGCTGCACATTTACTCCCATTTTAGAGGCACTGCAGTCGAGCGCTCTCGAGTTTTATATCCTGATTATCGCCAACTGTGGCAGCACTGGCACTGCCTGCTCACACTCACCACAGCACAAACAGAAACCCACACACACACATGGACATCTGTGATGTCATTAAAAAGGCATTCATCATGCAGAGGGCGAGGACAAGTAGGACGCAGGGGACAGGGACAGAGACAGGCAACAGACGGCAGGGACAAGGACAGAGACAGCGACAGAGCAATGCGAAATGAAGTCATGTTGGATGGCTGACTTATCGATAAGCCAAGTTAATAATTAAACTCGCAAAATGCGTTAAAAGTCTATCAGTTTAATTGCCATTCGTGGCTACAACTATCAGCAGACGGTGGCAACCACCGACGCCAGCAGTGACTGCAACTGCGACTGCGACTGGGACTGCAACTGCAACTGCGACGCTCTGGCTGTCAATGACACTCTGATGAACTGTAGTCAGCCCGATGCTGCCCCCCGATGTTGTGGGGGCGATGCTGATGCTGCATTGATATGCAATTAACAGAATCGGAGGCAGTGGAACCCAGCCGCTGGGTGGGCGGGGGACAATTGACGCATTGGGATTTATTCTATGGGCGCATGCATTTTTTATGATTAAATGATAGTTGCTGGCTTCCATTTTTATCCCTCTGCGACAGCACTCAACCCTGAATGCGGTGCTGAAATGGGGGCCTGGATTTTGACCAGGATATGGCCAGGATCCGAGTCGAGCCGAGTCGAACCACTGGCCAATAATTGAACAATTGCCAGCTGTCAGCTGGGGAAATGACCAAAAAAGCGAACGAACAGACAGTGTCAGCGTCAGTGGCAGTGGCAGCCACTGGCGACCAAAAACTTCACAACTGCAGCTGCTTTAAGAGATTAAAGCATTACTGGGGCATTGGTCACATTGCCCGTTGGCCCTCGACTATTGGCCTGGTATTTAATTGGGATTATGCTAGCCATCCAAGAGGAGCCATACAGTGCAGGGCGGAATCCAGTTAATCCTTGGGGTTACGATACGCTTGATATGGTGGCGGATTTTTTTAATGCAAAAATTCATTGATTTTGTTTGCAGCTGATTAAATTCGCATGGTTTAAAAAAAGGTAGTATTATCAATTATCTAGGGATACATTATTTCTCTTGTGGGACATTTACAATCTGTTTAATTTTTAACATTGTCTGGAATTTCCTTTCACATAGAAATTATAAATGCCGCCCTTCTACTTACATTTCCCAAACAAATCTTGTGTTAATTAGTGACTGGAAGAATATCCATTCAGGTTGGCATCAAAAGTGAATACCTTCCCATACAAAAGGGAGGGGAATCCATGCTAATCCGTAACCGCCAACCCCATCCGATACTCGAAAGCTGCTCGGCATTTATGCTAAATGAGCTACATGTCTTAATCGTCTATTCATATGGAAATGCATGGATTATTATTCAATTAGTTACGTTTTCAAAAGCAGACGAAATAGAATGTTGGCTGGCGAGTAAAAATACAAAAAAAATACACATGTAAATGTATCCATGAGATACGGATACACGGCAGAAGCAGCAGCAGCAGCAGCAGCAGCAGCAGCAGCAGAGAAAATAAATTGGCGTGCGGGCAGAGCAAAGCTGCTTCGCTTCAGTGAATTTTATTAATGAACTGTGGCCAACTGTGGCAAGTAACTTGAGAGAGTCGGGGCTGGGGCTGTCTTGGGACTGGGATTGGGATTGTGCTTGGGCTTGGGCCACGGGAAACGGGCTAGAAATACACCTGCAAAAGCATCAGTTCATGTTCATTATTTGCTCAGCCACACACACCCGCCCATGTTCGGGTTTCCCTCGTATCTTGTATCTTGTATCTTGTATCTTTGGCGCAGCATATTGCGAAAGCCACAACAACAGCAGCAGCAGCAGCAGCAGCAGCAGCAGCAGCAGCGGCAGCAGCGTAGTACCCGTAAACGCAAATGGCCATGGGGGAAGCAAACTATAGCTGCCCCGGCTGCTGTTGCTGTTGCCACTCTCATTCATTCATAAAATCCCAAGCGCCAAATCCAGTTTGAGCCATGTATAGATACAAACCAGATTTCACACACTCGCTCCCCCGAATCAAGTTCAGCTCCAGCTGCACAGTGGTACAGATCGAAGAAGAACAGGTGGAGGAGTTTAAGGCAGTTCCTTAAGGTTGGGCAACCTCTTTAGCCTCCAGAGTTGGCTCATCAAAACTGCATGCATAGATCCCAGTTCTTAGGGTGAGGAATCGATTTGGAACCACAGTGCTTTATGGCTTTGTGGTGGCGTCGGTGTATGGGCCATGTGGGCAGACAGCGGATGTTCAGAGTCGTCAAGCGCTGTCCCTGATGATGAGACTTTGATCTTCGACTGGTCAGAGCCAGAGCGAACCTGTTTCCGTCATAAAGTATCTGTTTCTGTATCTATAAGTATAACTCTGGGATAGCTCAACTTTTTATTGATTGAAGCGCTACGCGTGGGTCTCAGTGGAGCAGCGAAGAGCGGGGCAGAGTGTAGAGTGTAGCCGAGTGGGTCGTCAATTTCGAACAGGCAATTAATTATAACTGTTTGTGTCAGGCCGTGAGCCGGGTGGGTGTCAAAGTGTCGCCCCCCTTTGCTCGATTTTTCGTTACACACAAAATTTACATATCAAAAGCAGAAGCCAGAGCGGGGGGGCTGCAGCCGGCAGGTCACAGCAGTGGCATGAAAATGGCAGTGGCAGTGGCGTGGGCGTGGCAGCTAATCAGTGCGTACTTTGTTTAGGCTTCATGAACATTTGATATGAACAAGCTCAGCTCAGATGCAGTGCACGCAATAGTTGTATGCCACTTTTCCATCAGTTTTCTACGAGTTTTTCCGACTTTTTAATGAGTTTAATAAATGCTTGTTTGCCTTTGGCGGTCATAGGTTTCTCAAGTACTAAACAATTAGCGGCATGCATTGCCTTTGGGAACGGAAGCCTTTGGCACACGCAATGAGCAAGTCGAGCACCCCACTCTCAATCCCGGACCCGGTCCCGGTCCCGCTCCCAATCCCTGTTGCAGTTGCAGTCGCAGGTAAGTTCCCGTTGCCAGCGATGGAGTCTGCATTTGTGGGCTTTCCCTTTGGACGCGACCCTCCATGGCAGGAGGAGGCGACGAGTCTTTGATTGCGGGGTATATGCATCTTTGAGAATGGTTTCCCCCACATAAACTGCAGCACCTAGGATATCTGATTGTCGTTCACTCCCCAACCCATGAGGAGTATGAACTGCTGCTCTGAGGCTTTGTTCTGCTTCGATCTTAATTTAGTTCACACAATTCATTTGAGCTTGGCCTAGGTGACTGTCCCGGTGTCTTGGTGTCTCGGTGTCTTGGCGTCTCGGCGGTGACTTGCCTGGCTGACTGATGGGGAATGACTTGCTCAAGATTCCCACATAAATTATGTGCGAGCCCAAGTGTGACCAATAAACCAACTGTCCGGACCCAGGCCCATTTTGCTCTGCTCTGCTCTAGGTCTCGTATTCCCCAACTTCTTCGGCCTGCAATAAAATATGCCTGGTAAAATCTTCACTTTAAGGCAAGGACCGAAAACCGACAACCGAGAACTGAAGACCGACAGAGCAACCGCAAAAACACATGAGAGAGAGAAAGCGAGAGCCCTGGTCGGTGGTTGACTCCTTCAACCCTTCTTCTTGACTTAATTTAGAGCTAAATATTAGAAATTACCTCACGTTCGGGGCATCAGGCTAGGAGCAGGCCAAAAGAGCCAAACCCTCACAAAACTTTTAAGCCATGCAAACTTTGTTCCGGACCAAATCGAGTTCAGTTTTGGTTGAGTCGATGTCGATTCGAGTTGGTTGTTGTTGGGTTGAGTGGAGGCAAAGGCAAATGTGCCTGCAAATGTCTTTTCAATTGCCAATCGAGAGGGAGGTGCAAAAAAGCGTTGCGGTAATATCCTTGTGTGTGTTTGTGTGCATGTGTGTTGCCTGCTTTGATGCGGTCCTTAAGCAGGCGTAATCCTGTCAAAGTGTTATCGCTAAGCACAGCACCAACACACACACACACTCCACACACGTCTCTGACTTGCATGCAAATTTCTTTGCCGCTCCCTGATTTCCTGCTTTATATATTTTTCCGATAACTTAGGCTGATACTTTCTACCCTTTGGCTCAGTGTGCTGGCCACTCTTTTTGCTGACTTTGCTCACGAGTTTTACGCTTAAATAAAAAATATATCCAACACTTAACACTTTTTGTTGCGCCTCACCTGCTGATAGAGAAATGCCTTTGCTTTGCTCCTTTTCTCTCCTTTTTCGCCATTTATCCCTTTTCGATGCCGTTTCTGCCCTTTATTTCGGTCTTCGGTCGAGGAGTTTTCATGACTTTTGTATCGAACAAGTCATCAGCTGGCGAATGGCAAATGGCATCGCTTGTCGCCATAAACTTGAACAAATATGCAACCCAGAACGTGCCACTTATGCTGCCACACAAGCACTCCTTCACTCCACGCCTCCCCCTCCTCGATCAACATTTGCTCAAGGTGCGGCGGACGATTGCCGTTTGCTTTGACACGTGTGTGCGCCAAGATGTACGACTGGGGTGGTGGTGGGGAAGAGGTTGGTGGTCTGTGGGTGAGTAGGAGTGTGGCAATGGTTTCTCCGTAGGTTGGATAGGGTCTTTGCAGGGCTGCGCTTTTTGTTTGCGCTGCGGTCGCCTCGCAAAGATAGAGTTCGCGGCGGTGCTGGTGGTGGCGGTGTCTTTGCTATTTGAACGTTCTGATTGAAAGATTTGTCTTGTCCAGCTGCCTGCCGACTGACACATGCGGTTGCAACGTCCACCAGCAAATGTGTGTATAAACGGAGATGATTGTATTTGCATACCGAAAATTATGGATGTTTAAACAGCAATCAGTATGCGAGAGATAATTTAGTGTAGACCAATCCCCTTATGCACAACTCACTGCAAAATGCCCTCCCCTTCTCGCCAAGGATGAAAATGACTAGAGCGGGATTCAGTCGCTGTTGTAATTAGCTCGCTGAAGCCTGGCTACTGCTCACACGAGTATAATTCTTTTTGTAGCTCACCAAAAGCTCATTAGCTGTTACTCTTACATTATGGGGCGGTGGCTGTCAGCGTCGCCCTGGTCTATGAGCGTGGCACATCATCAGCATCAGGATCCAACAGGCTGTTGCTCATGCAAATGAAAGTCGTCTCCGTCGTTGTCGTCCTCCTCTAACTACCTACTAAATGGACTCATTTTTCAAATTTTATAGCTACTTAACAGCACATCAAACAATTTTCATTTTATTAACGTACACACGCAGAGGCCCCGTCGCGTTAGTCTACTAGCAACTCAATTTTTTTCGGCAGGCCCCATATCTTGAAGATATATTTGTGTCTATTCATAATAGGCATCTCGGCTTGTGCCACAAAGACAGTGGATGGTAGAATGTGTGTGCGTTTTTGTGTGTAGGGAAATTCTGGTAATTGTGTGTGCCATGCTTATGCTCATGCATGAACGGGCTGGGGAGATGCTGGGAGGCCAGAGGCCAATGGATAAAGAATAAAACAAAAAATCTTGTGTACGAGTATTGTGTATTTATATACATACTACATGCAAGATACATGCCCCAAAGGGACTGCAAAGCCAGCGACAGCACTCAACTGAAGGGATCTGAACTCCGTTCCTGACAAAGCCAATCCGAGGCGGCATCAATAAATGATTTCACAAAGGCAAACAGGCAGAGAAAAGCGAGTGGCAGGCAGGGAAAAGCGAGCAGCAACTCGATGATGGTATGTATGAAAGAAAAACCCCCGCAAAGGTCATGAAAACATCGGCGTCAGAGACACAACACGAAACAGACACAGTCAGAAAGGAGGTGGAGATGTAGGGCCTCACATACTCGTAGTGGCAGGGGGCAACATGAGCAATAAACAGACCCAGCGGGCAGACGAATGTGCGGTTAAAAATAAAATAAAAAGAAACCCAGGACTCAGCACACACCCGACTCTGCCACATGGGTGCTGTCGCCGAGGCAGATTCAGAGGCAGAGGAGGTTTCAATCGGACTATCCCTGCGACTCTGCTAATTGTAGAGTCGCCTTCCATCAACATACAAACTCGAAGGATGTGTGTGTCCTGCCTGGTAGAACCGGTTTGGATTGTTATTTATGAGCGGGACATTAGTTTAAATTCAAATATCAACACATTCTCGTAATCTCGATGACGTGGGCTCTGTGTGGCATCCGTTTCTAGTGCTGCGCCTTCCGAAAATATCGGATTGCAGTTTGTGACATTAATTAGACAACATTTTTTGGGTAATGCGATCTCAGGATTCAGGAATCAGTTTGGCTGGATAAGGCGGAAGTGCGCGTGTGTGTGTGTGTGTGTGTCCACTCGAAAAGTATCCTTTTATGCCTAGATTTGGTTTTGTTTTCACTGTACGCGTAGGAGTTTGTTTGTATTTTTGTGTTGCTGTTGGCATTATCCTACTGAAAGATCGCATTTCAATCGATGGCTACTGCTCAGTGATTACTTTTTGAATAATAAAATCCCTTTAAATGCCCAAAAGGCTTAGGCTAATGGGGGGATTTGTGGGAATCTGTTTTGATGGGCAGTGTACAATTACGGATGCGCCCTTTCTGACTCCCGTTTCATCTTACTTTGTGTAGATGATAATCAACTGCTGCATTTTTAGCTTAAAATGCCATTTCCTTTTTGTTCCATTTTTTAATTATATACACATAAAATGTACACAAGAAATAATTCAAAATTGTGAATGGCCACTGGGGAGTGGGAGCTCAAAGGCAAAGCCGAGCCTCGTTGTGTCAGTCTGAGAGTAAATACGATTCCTTTGCCGCTCATCAACGCCCAGCCACCAAAGCTTTCCACTTTTCGTAATCCCAGCGAACGCCTACCAGTCCTTGTTGTCAGATTTTCTTTTCGTTCATTTTATATATTATATCTGTATGCCTGTATATAGTATATTTATTATGTTTGTTTGTGTGTTGTATAGGAAAAGCAAGAGGGAAACCCGTAGCGCACGCTTTTCATCATCGTCATAATCTCAACAGCAACATCAACAACTTGAAGTGATTTGTGTGTTTTTTTCATCCGCCTTTCGTTGGCTAAGATTTTGCGCAGCCTACCTGTCGGCTCCTGCCACATCCTGTGCCAGGTTGGTCTCCTCTTTTTTCTGCCACTTGCCATTGCGCCGCCGCTCCTTCTGACGGTCTGCCTTTTTTGCTTAATCACCTCACAAGGCGCTCGAGCACACAACACGGCTTTAATCTATTTTAATTAAAAATATAATTATTTAATATAGCTCGAGAAGGCAGCGGCTCCTTATGGCGGCTCTCTCCTTCTTGAGAGTTTGCTAAAAACTGTGATTTCTGGACTAGGGACGAGGTATCTGTATCCGTTCATAAGCTGCAAGTTGGCTGCAAACTGTGACCTGAAAGGAGCGGCATGTACGAGATTGTGACTCGTTTGTTATCCTCAAACTCAATCAATTCTGGATTTAGCTCTGTCGTGACTTCGGGTCCTTGCCAAGTTTTTGGGGTAGGGCTCACTTTTAGGTCGCTAAAAAACGGTCCTGAATCCTGAATCCCGCACACATGCTGCATAAAATTATAAAGTATCTGTAGGATGTAGTATGCAAAGGCATGGAGGTACATACTTTTAACTTGGGTAAGGTAAGTACTTGAAGAAACTTTCTTTGCTGTGCAAATTTACGCTGCCAAATCTGTGCAGGCTTTTGTCACAAGTCCTCCTCCCCTGCCCTTTCCCCGCCGACGTACCTTCAGCTGCACATCATGTGTAGAATTCATTAAGGTGGCTAAATACATTGGCCGGATGCCGGACGGGGGGTAGAGGGTTCTTTTTGGGCAGGATGATGAGGACTTCGCTGTTTCTCAAGCTCCGTGTAATTTGTAGCAAGTGGCGGCAGGTAAAGCGATGCCAAAGCGGCAGAGAGGCTGCAGCAACAGATATTAATTTCGTCGTGCCAGGCAAAGCAAAGTAACTTAAGCTTCAACTTGTAGAAAGAAGATTGAGATACAAAGAGCGAGAGAGAGAGAGAGATTGAGGCGCAGAGTCTTGGCTCATCGTCGTCGTTGCCGCTTCCTTCCAGACACCGACACCTTGCCAAGGAAAAAGTTGTTGCTGCTGTTGCTGCTGCTGCTGCCGTGCACATTAATTCGTGGGAATTAATTATTCTCAGGCCTGTGACGATTCCCAAGACATTCGCTTACTCACTCACTCACTCATTCGTTCGTTGATATCCAGCTCCCAGATGCCCTCCCCCCGTCTCATCCCACAACCTCCCCATCTGTTTGCCACTGCGGTAAGGCAAACATTTTTCGTATCTGTATCTGCAGCACTTCACGCTCTCTTTTATACGAATGTGTGTACATACATAGGCAAAAGTTTGTGTACGAGTACTTTCTGTAGCTCTTGCCGTTTCTTCATCATCTGCGCCTCTCCTGCCTTTTCCACGGATAAGCGTCGCAATTACAACAGTGCCTGCAAATCGCATCATCTTTTTTTATGGCTGCCCTACAATGACCATTTTGGGATGGTCTTATGGATTGGGCCATACACCGGGCATAACAAAATCATTTGGACCAGTTTTTGGGCATGGACTAACTAAATTTTGATGGTCTGCCCTTTGAACTTTATTTTGTGGCTCCCTTGTTTGCAGTAAGCGCCTTTGCATTCCATCTAAACTAATGGATATGTTGAATTAAAATACCCGCAAAAAGCCCGAAGCAATTTTCATATTGCATTACGCAATTGGAACGGCATTAAATGCATTCATGTGCACTTGCATTCCATAAATTGAAATTGATTGCATTTGAAATCATATTTTATTCAACCAACAAAAGGCCAGTTTAAAGTGATTTGAAGAGAGAGAGAGAGTAGAGAGTTCTCTGTGTCGAGCAGGCCAGTCAGGGCCAAGCTGCAGCTTCGCCTTGGCCTCTCCACCAGTCGGGGTGCTCGCGGTGCACCCCTTTTCCTTATACGACTATGAGGCGACGCCTCTTTCGTTTTCTTATTCTGTTGTTGCTTCTGTTTCCCCCTTTGCGTCTCGGTCTTTATTTTTTAGCACTCTTTGCTTTTCTTCTGCCACTCTACATTGTATTATTTATGAAGAAAAGTCAGCGAGTACCGGGAGAGGAGTTATCTAGAATTTTTGTTAATAATTCTTAGCAGCAGCTTGTAGAAAATATTTCTGTGTATAAATATAATTTCGCTTTTTTCCGAGGCTATTATGCTGATGATTTTAATGAGTGAATAATGTGTTTGGTGGTGGGACTGGGACTGTGAATGGGACCCTCCCCAAACGACAAGCAGCCACAGTTTTTCTGCTTTAATTTTTTAATAACCCCAAACCTCTTGACTTTGTTCTGCTCTCAACTTGGGATCTCTGCCCCTGCTGCCCCTCCCTTTGCCACTTTGTTTGTTTATTTGCCTTCGACATGTGTCGGACTGTGGCTGGCGTGGCGCCCCCCGCCTTGAACTGCTCTTTCCATTCCAGATCTTTTTCCCGATTCGAGTGGAGCATTAAATTTGTCATTAGGTTTTGTGGTGCATTCAGAATATTACAGAAAGTTGTGTGTTTGTCTTTCCTTTTCTGTTATATTTTCTTTTTTAAATATTTAAACGTTCTAATTGGCTGAGCTGACCGACGGACACTTGAGGCGCCCGAAAGAACCCAAAACGCTTGTCTGAGAACATTTTTGGTTGACATAGATAATTGTGCTGCTTACGATTCCGACGCAGATTATGTCACACAGAGCTGACAAATATCTGGAGGCTCCCCAAATGGGACGCAAGAATCATTGTCAAGCTTTTCCGCAGTGGTTGGGTGTGCCGGTGGGGGTGGGGGTGTGGGTGTGGGCAAGGGTGAGGATGAGGGTGTGTGAACTATAATGAGGCAGAGTCGACTTTTCATTTTGGTTTTGCCAAGTGCTTTCGGGCTCTACATTTTTCAAATGCCTTTCAACTGCGGGGAGACATACATCTTGCTGGTCTCTTCTCCGGCTTCCAGTACTCTACGTCTGGCTCTTTCTCTTGGCGTAGCTGTGACATTTTTTATGGCCTGTACTGATGTTTTGACCTAGTAATTTAATGATTCTAAATGGCTTGGCAGTTGATTGCCGGAACATGCGGGCAGGCCAAACGGCGGGGGGTCGAGTCGAGTCTCCATCGCATGCATGGGGTGGGAGGAGGTGTGAGAAAGCTTCTTGAGTGCATCAAACGGAGGCAAATTCAATTTGTTTCGTTGAGCTTTTGAGCCAGCACAAACTACTGAAGGAGTTGCTCCGCTTTTATGGCTCTGGGAGATCATTTGGGGGGCCGTACCCATTTCAGGCGTCTTTCTCTTATGAAAAAAAATTCAACTTTGTCGCTTGCATATCTCCGTCCACATCGAAGCATGTTTTCCTCCAACAGCTCCATCTCCGGCCACAGTCCCATTCACACCAAAGGGACTTCGGAGAGGAAGTAATCCATTCTGAGTGCAGTTTTCAATATCACTTTCCAAGCGACAACTTCCTGCTGCTTCCCATTCCTTTACCTCTACCTCGACCAACCGACCGGCCTGGTCTGTTCTTCTCTTCTGTTCTGTCTTCTCTGAAGAGGAAAAAAAAATGTTGGCACTTTGCATACAAATGTGCTACCAAGCCGAACTTATCGCAACATTTTAATAACTGGCGGCAACAGTAGCCAACTAAAGATGGTGCAGAAGATGGTACAGGCGATGGTGCAGGAGATGAAAATAAAGCCAGAGACGGAGTCAAGTCAGCTTTCATTAATTACCAAGAAAAGCGAGTTTTTTGTTGTGGTATGATTCTGTTTCTGGCGGCTTGGGTTTTCCTGTCAGTCCTGCCAGTCTAAATATAAGTATATTTTCCGCAAAACCTGCCGGAACGTCAACAGGTTGCCGGGCGACGGGGACTGGCCCTAACCGGGTTCGGAAACAGGCCTAGCCCGGCCTGCTCTTCTTATCTAGCGTTCACATCACGCAACATGCGCGTAATTTTATGAATGAAGTGCTCGCTGCCGGCCAGGACTTGGTCTTGGTACTCATGCTACGAAACTGGACCTGAAACTGGTACAGACACAGTCACTGGCCGTGGCTGGCCACTTAATTGCAATCTCACCTCTCCACTAGAACCAGCGGGCAGGAGAAGGCAGCGAGCAACAGCCGCAGCATCAACTTGCAACAGTTTGTCAGTCGGGTTAACAAATTGCGTTGAAGCAAAACGCAGTTGCCTAACCGGTTTTGCTGCACATCTGTGCTCGATTCTGGCGCACTTGTTGCAACAGCAGCAGCAGCAGCAGCAGCAGCATCATCATCCGCAGGAGCTCGAGATGAGAGGCAAGCAGACTTGCAACTCGCTTATTAAATATGATTATGCGTTCGATTGTGCTCTGCTCTTGGAGTCGGTCGGTACTCGCAATCNNNNCTAGACTGAGATTGGTGGCAGTCACAGGAAGTGGAACCGCGCCAGGCGTCGTCACATTGTCGACCATCCCATATGCCCCTGCGCTGCCCTGCTCTGTCCAGGCCAGCAGCCCAGCAGCAGCCATGACTGCCAACTGCTGCCCACTTTTAATGAAGTTTTCCGTTTCGTGATGGTTCTGTTGACTTTTCCAGCAGAGGCTTTTGGCGCTGAGATACCCTAAGAAGAGGCTATAATGAACCTCGCAGGGGGAAGGACTTGGAGTGGCCTCTTCTTGGAAATTCTGTTAGAGCATTAGATGGTCGCTTTCTGTTTGCATAGCCATTCTTTTGAGTGTCGCTGTTGTTCGCTCAGCTAAGTTGGTAGCAGAAAAATAAAGTCCATTGGCCGTTCAAATGTTTTAATTAAAATTTAATGAATTCTGTTTATTTAATTATGCATCCGACGACTCCTTTCTGTACTCTCCCAGAAAGAGAGAGAGAGAGAGGGAGAGAGAGAAAGAAATTAATTTCAATTGTTTGTTTTTTCCACTCCTGCCCGAGTGGCAGGCGTCCATGGGGTCAAGATCAAAAATATTTGTACAAAAAGCCCATTGCCAACAGAGCAGCCAGGACAGGGCAGCTATTGTCAACCATACTAGTAATTAAAATTACATTTAAATTAGATTTGATTTGATTATTGAATATGAACGACAATTATGGAGTGAACCAGCACTGACCGAAATGGTCATTTTAATTAAATGGACTTGCGTTAGTTCACTCAGCAAAACAAACAAATGCAAATACTCCATTGAACTAAAATAATAAACAGCCCAAACGGAATAATAATAATACGAGCATAGTAGAAGCAAAACGAAACGAAAGCCGAAAATATTGTGTAAAATGTACATAAATCGATGAGAAGCATAAGCAAATTATTTAGTTGGAAAAACCCCGTAATTTGAAAGGGCAAAATGAATTCTGTGAAATTGATTAATAATTAAAATGGAATCATTTCCAGTCAGCAGAATACATAAAAGCAAATGGGAAATAATCAAATAATTCACGACATGAGTTTTGTTCGCTTCAACGAGAGTTTTCATCAAAGTTTGATGGAAATTGATTTCAGACTTCCGGCTCTGACAAAAATGTTTGCACTCAAACCAGACCAGACCAGAGCAGACCGACCGACCACCTGCCGGGGCCAAATCACATCTTTAGGCTGTGAAAGCCGACTGACCCAGACCCAGTCTCAAATCATGTCCGCGATCCGCTAATGGCGTCTATCATAAATTAGGAAATATGTATAATTAACTGTTCCATTAATTAAGCCAAGCGGCGACGCTATTAATTAATAGGACTTTTCCAACAAAATGCCGCCACTGCGTCTGGGCTCGAAAATCGAAACAATTAGGCGGCTTTTAAGGTGCAACTTGTCACGCCCACTAGGAGAAAGCCCTCTGGCCAGTGTGAGCTCCGAGCGCTGATTGATGGAAATCAACAAATTCCCCTAACGGGAGACTTTAAAGACATTCTAATGATGCAGTGGAGAACACAGAGGCAGTCAGTCGGTAAAGTAAAAGCCACTTCAAAGACAAGTTGACGAAAAAACTTGCATTCCCCCATTATTTAATTTCCAAAAAAATACCATATTTAGTTTTCAAAAATTTGTAGGATTTATTCAAATATTTTTTCTTGTTGGAAATTACAAAAATTTGTTTTTGTATTATTTTTTTTATCCTTTTTTTGGTGTATTTTCGAGTTTTTTACAGTTAATATTTTAAATATTAATTACATTGAAAATATTACACATTTACGAGTATGTGTGTATATTTTTATCGTATTGAATAAAATTTGATTTATACACTTACTTAATATATATTTTTGTTGTTGTCGATTTAAATGCAAATGCTCATTGAAGTCTAATGGGTAATTAACATGTTTATCGGTTTTTATATTCGTAGATTTGTTTAGCATAATTTTTGGCGCTCACGCGTGCTCGGATCATCTTTCGTTATCATGTATATAATTTATTGTCATGCATGATAAAAGGAAAGTCGTGGGATTGGATTGTGTAAATACGTATATATATTTTAAATACAATTAATATATATATATCTATATATATATATCGATTTATTTATCTGTAGATAGATATATATCGAGTCTTAGGTCTATAAAAAATCACGCTTAAAATAGTGATTTATTTTATGTTTCTTAATTGAAGTTTCGATTTATGTTCTCGTTTTGGTGATTTCGAATCTGGAATTCGTTGAAAATCGGGTCGTTTGTATAAGTATTTGTGTTTATGTATGTATGTTCGTAAGTGAATAGATATCGGGTATGTCCTATAGCTTAAACTTGAACAACTGCTAATGAGAATGAGTCACGACTCAGCAGACTCGTTAATATTTATGCTAGATGCTAAAATGCGTAATTCCTACTACTTAATATCGAGAAAACTTACTACAAATCAATATTTTGAGAGTGTTCTGTTGTTTTTCTTGTTTTGTTTTTTGTATCTAACAATGCTGCTGTTGTGGTTGTTGGTTTTTTGTGTTTTTGGTTGGGGTATTTTCGGTTAAAAGGGGAATTGGAGGGCAAGCATTTTTGTAGAGCGGGTTGGCGCACCTGCACCATGGCCAAACCTATAGACCCAAGGGCCCAAGATTGATGTTCGGGGCCCCCGGACACCGAGTCGGTTATGTGGCGGACGTGTGGCTTGCGTGTTCTTTGAGTATCTCTCGGTTTTGTGTAGATGTGTTATGGTTATGCCAACGCCAACGTCTCCAGGGCTCTGGGCACAGGTACTTATCACAGCCTTCGAGCGCCGCATGCAAATGTCTTTTTCCAAAACACATTCAACATGATTCCTCCATTATGCGCTCCGTAATAATCAACGTCATATACATAGTAATAATTATAAACAAGAAATAAAAATAATAAAATCCAATACAAAATGCAATAAAACCTGCAACAGCCAACAACCAAACGAAACCAAATGAACAAGAAATGCTTCTATCATCCGAAGTCCAGATCTGTGTGTGTTGTAATTATGTATGTTTGATGTATTTATGTGTGTTTGATGTATGTCAATCAGTCTAGCTGGGTTTTGGCTGGGTTTGGTTGCTTGGAGTGTTGCTGTTGTCTTTGAAGCTCTCTGCACTGCATAGCCTAGTAGGTCTGTGAAGGAGAGGAGCGAAAATTCAGAGGTAGGAGATAAATGCCGGTTATTATTATTAATTAGAGAGCTGTTGAAGTTTTCCCCTCAAACATATCTAGATCATTATCATAATGAATGCATGAATGGGGGGATACATTTTCTCAAATATTTAATTGGCACATGGAGCATATATACTTCAATGTGTCTGCATGACTGTTAGAACTTACCACTGGGGGATAGGACATGTATTTGTCACTCATGTTAAAGTAGGAGCCATCGGCTGGTGGCGCGGGCGAAGGTGATGAGATGTAGCTGCCCTTGATCACCAGCGAGGAGGCCGGCGATGGCGATGGTATGTACAGGCCATTCGAGATCAGCATATGATCATCCTTGGAGCGCATGGGCATGCCATCGATCATGCCAGTGGCACTGTTCCGTTGGCTGTGCCTCTTCGGATTGGGCAGTGTTCGCGTAAAGTCCGGATTGCACATTGGATAGTGGGGCGTGCACATGGAACTCTCCTGGTACTTGGGCGGATATGCCGTCGACTGTATAATGTCAACATTCTCCACCAGATAGGTTGAGGCGGCGGCCTTCTTTTGTACATCCGCCTGCAATGCAGTGATGGGCAGCTGGTTAGGATTGGGATGGCGACTGGTCAGTGGATGGACTCGCCATGGATGTTAGAGTGAGTTCCCTTACCTTATAGACCGACTGGTTGTCGTCCTTGGAGTAGACATCGTCGTTGCTGGGTTCCGCCTCGCCCTGGGACTTGTTCTGGCGACGTATAACGAACCAGGCGACAAGGGCGGCATTGAGAACCAGCAGAACCATCGCCGCCGACGTGATGCCAATGATCATGACATTTGGCAGCTCGTCCTTTTCCGTGTACTCCGCCGAATGGGGCTGGGAACCTTTGCTGAGGGCGAGCTTGATGTCGGGCATGAACTTGCTGCCTCCCGCCTCGTTGGCCGCCATCACGGAGAAGTAGTAGGTGGCGCCCGGCTTGAGCCCATCCAGCGTGATGTTCAGGTTGCCCGGCTTGGCGTCCACGTACTTGTACTTGTCCTCTCCATGCTGCTTCAGCCGCAGTCGATAGTAGGTCTGCATGCCGCCATTAAAGCCCGGACTCCACATCAGCTCCACACCCGTGTCTGAGACATTGCCCACCCTCAGCTGCAGAGGAGTGTCCGGCCGGCTTGGCTTGCTGAACTCCAGCGTGATGCTCGCCTGTCCCAGGGCATTGCGTACCACACACTCGTATTGTCCATAGTCGTCCGCTGAGGTATTCTCAATTAGCAGGGCCGACTCGTAGTGCAGGGCATCCACCTGGCGGTCCAGGGACTTGAACTTGTTGCGACGCTGTATCTTCAGATCCTTACCGTGTCGCCGCCAAATGAAACTGGGCTGTGGTGAGGCCAGGGCACGGCAAATGAGCTGCGCCCTCACCCCAAGGCGAGCGGCATAGCGGGTGAAGGCGGGCGTATGGTCGATCTCTGGGGCAGCTGTTGAGGGAAAGGAAAGACAAAACTTAGGCCTGATCTCTGGGCTGTCCAGTGCTGAACTTACTTTGCACTACCAGGAGGACATTCTGTGCGGCTGGTGGTCCCCGCTGGTTGTCCACGATGCACGTGAAGTTTCCAATGTCGCTACGTTCCACACTGGCAATCTGGAGCAGAGCTGTGCCGTTCTCAAAACTGGAGCTGGTGCGAGAGCTGAGGTCATAGCCGTCCCTTGTCCAGCGCACATGAGAAGCATCCAGTGGGCGCGCTTGGATGTGGCAGGCCAAGACCGCCGGCTGGCCAGCCATAAAGCTCTGACCCTCACTGACCGAACTGATGGTGGGAGCATCTGAGAGACAGACAGAAGGAGTCAGCATTGTTCTCGTGGGCGGAGGCTTATTAAATCTATTCTTTACTCACATTCCACGGCTATTTGGATCTCCAGCAGAGAGGTTCCCTGGCTATTAAGCGCCTCGCAGATGTAGACACCCGCATCATTTCGACTCAGTCGACTGATGTTGAGACGCGGCCCATCGGAGATCAATCGCTGACCGCTCAGCGTATTGGTGGTTATGGGCAGACCATCCTTGGTCCAGGTATAACTGATCGACATGGGGTTACCGCTGGCCACAAGCTCGACATGGAAGGGTGCACCCTCAACACCCACAAAGGTGGTCGTCTGAGATGCCTCGAACTTGGGCGGATCTGGGGAAAGAAGTTGCGCTTCAGTTGGGTCCACTTCTCCGTGGGGATTACCGCTCTACTCACAGAGAATATCCAAGCTGATGGTCTCGTGCACGCTGCGCTGCAAGACCTCATTGTGGCTCTGACACGTGTAGATGATGCCATCCAGATCCTGTGTGATGTTCACATACATCTCCAGCGTGGAGACTGAGCCGCCCCAGAGGCCTGGCTTGTTGGCCAGATTGAGACCTTCGACGGGTATGCCATCCTTCCACCAGCTGATCTTGGCCGGCGGATTGCTGGAGCTTGAGTCGCAAATGAGTTTCGCACGAATGCCGGGCACGAGGTTCTTGGGCGCCACACTGATCTTGACAGTCTCGGGGGGAACTAAAGGAGGGGCAAATGTTGAAGTCATGGCTGGCACTTGCAGATGAACTTGGATCACTTACAGTGGACACCCAATGTCTTGGTGGCAAAGAGCGGTATGTCAATGGCTGCGTTCTGCACCTCACACTTGTAGATGGCATTGTTGTCGGAGGCATTGACGAGGAGCGACAGTTCGGAGCTAATCTTGCTGTCCACCACTTTGGAGGGTGCATTCACGCGTTTGTCGTTCTTGTACCACTGCAGTGTGGGCGGGGGATTGCCGCCGGCGGAGCTGCACTGTAGCTTCAGTATGGATCCGGATATGAGTATGTCGCCATCGTTGTAGCCCGTCAACAAGGGTGGCGATGGTGGGTCTAAGAGGGAGATGAAGGGGTAACTTCTTTGTTGCTACCATTCTGGCAGATTTCTCAGACTTACATAGAACATTCACGGTATGGGAGCCCACCACATTCTGGGTGAGTTCTGTGTTCAAGGCGTGACAGACGGCAATAAAGGTGCGGCTTTGGGAGTCGATGCTCAGGCTGATGTTGGAGCTGCTCACCCAGCCGCCGTCGGAGCTGCTGGTCGTCTTGTAGGTGCCATTTGCCAGGGGGCGGCCGTTCATGGACCAGCTAATGCGGGCCGCCGGATTCGAGGGAGCCGTCACGCAGCCCAGCTGCACAGAGTCGCCGACCTTGGCTCGGTTTGCGCCACTCAGGTAAACATCCTTGGGTGCATCTGTGTGGGGATGGGTGCATTTCGGGTAAAGTTGACAAAGGAAAAGCTCCGGCAAACGCCTTGAAAACTTACACAAAACAGTCAAATTGAGTTCGGCGCGCAGGGGAGAGGTGGCCAACAGATTCTTTGCCTCGCACACCAAATTCGCCCCATTGTCCTCGGCGGAGGCTGTGAATTTGTACACATTCTCCGACAGACGTCCCGAGGTGCGCTGCGGCGAGTTGATGGTCACGCCATTGCGATACCAGACCAATTGTGCTGGAGGATTACCGCCGCGGCTGCGGCAAGCGATTTGCATTTCCTGCCCTCGTCGCAGGCTCTCGCCCTGACTGTAGCCCTCAAAGAATGGCGGACCCGGTGGATCTGCAGGAGGTTTAATTTTGCTTTGGCATTAGGGGGATTATGCGGAGGCTACAAAAAATATACTTACACAGCACAGAAAGCTGGACCTGGGCTCGCATGGGCACATCGGGAGGCAGTGCCTTGTGTCGTGCCTCGCAGGAGTACTCCTTGTAATCGTCATCGGAGCGCGGCTGCAGGTGCAGGATCGAACTGGTCGTAAATCGCTTTGGGGCCGTCTGATTCACAGAGACAATGGGAACTGCCAGGGGACAAGCGATTTTAATACCGCCCTTGGACACCTTGGACTCTGGTGCAGACTTACCCATTGGGACGGGTACTTCGCCCTGGTACCAGACAATCTCCGCCGCAGGATTGGCATTCTCGGCGATGCAGTGCAGCGTGAGATTCTGTCGCTCCACGACCTCCACCTTGGCGTTACGGGCAAAGCCCTCGATCACAATGCTACTGGGTGCGGCCACAATGCTTAACTTGGCATTGGCTCGTATCGCTGGATTGCCGGCAGCCGGTCCCACCTGGCACTGATATTCAGCATCGTCCTCCAGGCTGGCATTCTTCACCTGCAAATTGTAGATGCCGTGCTGGGCATCCACCAGCACCGAGTAACGCGGAAAGCCGGGTATGACTGCCGAGAAGCCGAGCGCAAAGCCATCCTTGGTCCACTGCACCTTCCCAGCTCGGGCGGACACCTCGCAGCGCAGTAGGGTGTCGGTGCCCTCGAGTATTTGCAGATCGTGTGGCGTTATGCGGAACTTCTGCACAGCAGGTAGCGATGCGGCAGTAGTCGGTGCCGTAACTGCTGCTCCTGCTGCTGATGCTAGGGCGCTGCTGCAGTCGATGGTAGCTGTGGAGAGGGAACAGAGTGCGAGGGAATTCGCATGGTTAATCGGCACGTTCGACATTTGTGCACGTAGTTTGCCAAGTGCACCGGCAATGGGAACAGTTCAATTGGCATCGGAATCGACATCGACCTGTCAGAGCCAGAGCCAAAGTCAGATGCAGAGTCAGAGTCAGAGAGCAGCCCGGTGTTACAGTCACAGTCACATTGTGAGAGGCAGGGGGTTTCCGCGCCAACATTGGTTGCACAGTCACCCAGTTTTACGGCCCACACATAAAATACACATTACTTGAGCGTAAGCCCCAACGACGAGGTTCAGTCACATCGCACTAATTTGGAACAACTTTTTTTTCTTCTCTGTTTCCTTTCCGCCCCGATGTGTCAAGGTACTACTACTCTTGGGCTGTCATTGAGACATGGATATGTCGGTCTTTGGTCCGTCCGTTCGTCCCTCCATCAGTCGGCCTTTTTTTCTGTTTTCTGTTCTCTTCGGTCTCTCAGTCAGTTTGACGCTGTATCGGCCCACACCTATACCAAAGTAGGTCTACAGCTTGCGGCTCATTAGCATTAAAATGTCTTAAAGAAACGACCCGGCCACGTTCGATACCAAATTGAACAGCCTACTCACTCAGCCACAGCCTGAGTCTTAGGCTTAGACATAGATGTTGATGTAGATGTGGAGTGTGCGTGTGTCTGGGTCTCGCCGACCTAATCAGCATTAGAGCAATCTACATAGGTAATATAAAAGCATTGACAACACACACTGGGACGAGGCCTATGGGGAAACTGCAAGGGAATCCACCCACGTGCGGTGAAAGTTTTCCATAAGCACACACAAAAAACCTGCTACGAAGATACACTTCATGTCATTTCTTGGACACGTTCTTAGCTAGAGCCTTACGACTACAAATGTGCTAATAAAATACTTAGCTAAACACAGCTGTCAAGCTGTCTATTAATAAATAGCTCTTCGGAAAGATTCTCTAATGAATTCGCCATTGATCAAGCACTAATCTCCAATAACATGTTTAATTCGCGATCAAAACAAGTTTAATTCAATTTCAGCGAACATTACTCAATTAAACAGGTTGAGGTGAATGGCGGAACAACTATTTTCCCATCGATTAATGTCTGTGCCATCCGCTTTCGAGCCACTGTGCGCACTGCGGGCGCTGCACTGCGTGAGTCGGATGGAGCCTGCCTACAAATGGCTCGACAAATAAACAAAGTAAACATTTCTGTCGTGGACTTCATCAGTGGATTAATTGATTATTTGTCGTGGAAGACAACGATTCAGCTCCAAGATGGTCTTGAAGCGACCATCCTCCCCCCCAAATGTTGGGTGCTGAGAGCGGATATGGATTGGGTCACAGCGGAAATGTGAAAATGTGGAAATGTGCTGGGCCACCCACAGCTTGCGTTGGCTTCTCGGTTGCCTGGTTGGCCTGTTGTCATTTGCTTTTGAGGGCGCCTCCATTTGCATTCTGCATTCTCTGCTGGCCAAAGTTCAAGCAATTAAGCCAAGCGACAGTTGACCAACTCTGCACAGGCAGAACACTTCCTGCGGCAATTAACCGACGACGAAAACCAACAAAAAGCAGCACAACTTGACAGGTTTTTGCACTGACAATGACGACAAAAACAGGGAAAACTGAGACCCAGCCCAGCTCCGCCCAACCCAGACAACAACAACAACAGACCGACCAGCAATGTGCATACGAGTACAACTCATTTAGTGTCATTACGGGAGGAAGACAGGGCCCTGATGGACTAGCGAATGGACTGGCAACGGCAACGAGCGCACACATTTACGACAAACGCAGAGTCGAGTCGGGTAGATGGCCAAGAGGGCAACAAAATGTTGGCAGGAAACCAACCCCGACTGCACAAACAAAAGGCAATAAGCAGTGGGTAATTGTCACACATATGCAAGCCAGGATGGACGCAACAAAGAAATCCTTGAAGTGTGACAGTAGGAAACAAAGAAGCACCAGAAAAGGAATACGAACAAGAAAAAGGGAAGAGCAAGAGCAAGAGCAAGAGCAAAAGCAAGAAGAAATGATATGGAAAGACTGAGTACAAACTGCACTCTGTCAAGTGGAGAGTGCAGAGTAAATGAAAGATGAGTAGAGGGTTAGAGGGCCAGAAGGCTAACCGGTTTACCATTTCATTCATGGGTTCTTTTGGGCCAACAGCCCCCGTTCTGGCCGGTGGTCAAAACGGGGCCCAGTAATTGTCAACTGGTCCCACAAATTGTACACAAGCTAAACTAACTTCTTAACCGCAAAAACCACGTCCACGACCACTGCCGATGATGATGTCGATGTCCTGGTGCCTGGTGCTTGGTGCCTGTGCCTCTCTATCTTAGGGTACCGTCCATATCCTGTGCTCGTTCTTGAGCCTATGCCAATGTCTCTTCCTGGCCACAAGTTAAGTGAGTGTGCTGGCCTCAAAAGCCGACTAATAGTTTCTGAACTGGGTCCTGGCTGCACTAGAGATGCTCGAATTTCAAAAGAGTTTCACGCACGGGAACCCTATCGAGGCACGCAATCATTTTAATCACTTTTATTTCCATGATTCTGCGCATCTCTAACGAGTGTTACGTGTGGCAATGACCAGCCAAGCGCAACGCATCGCCGGATGTCGCACTAATGGTCAACGCAACGTACTCGAATGTCCCGTCCCCTAGCCACAGTCCTCTCCCTACGCAGTGGCCCAACGGCAACTCCTTCGTGTATCGGCCAGAGCTGGCTGCTTTGTAAGTTAAACTATCTACAAGTCATTAACTCATACAAAGTCCAGCGTCTGTCGCCCAACGCTGTGCAATGGCATTGGGAGTCTGTCTCTCTGGGAGACCCAGGAACAGCCACAGCCAAGTGCCCAAAGACAGAGAGTGAGAGAGAAAAAGAGTGAGAGAGAGGGAGAGAGAGCGAAAGACGATTCAGAGTGAAGTGGCCCCTGGACCAACGCACATTTAGCTCCTCTACGCCTTTTGTTTTCCTCTTTCCCACTTTATTCCTTCTCTCGTTCTCTCTCTTTTTTTCGCTCCTTATCGAGACCAGTTTCCAGTTTTATTTTCGCTGCTCGTTGCAAGTATCTCTGTGAGTGTGTCGTGTCTGAATCTTTGGGGCAACTTCAGCGCGCTAATGGAAAATATTGTGGCATATCACAGGAAATCCGGTGAGGTTTTTTTTTTCTTGCTGTTGCTGTGGCTGTATGTAACTGGAGTTTGTTGGTGTTGTTGTTGCTGCCGCCTTCTGCACACTCCTTTTAGCCGGCAGGACACTTAGCCTGTACAACAAAAACAACAACATTTACTCGCTTTGACAAAATTAACGGGCACATAAATCTCCTCTCTGGGTTTTGCGGCTTTGCGTTATAAATTTAATTAAATTATATTTTTTTTTCTGTGTATTTTGCTGCGCCTCTTAACCATTTTTTGTGGGTGTGTATGGGGGTACGAACTGAAGAAATGTCTTTTATTAAATTGATTAAAACGACTCTGGTGTGTCAAATTTGTTGTCAGCCATGTTAAGCGCCCGGCAAAGTGTTTCAAATTGTTTTAAATGCCAAAGGAAAGGATTTCAGCAGAGGCCATAACAATTATTTTCAGCAGCGGGTGGCTTGAGTGGGCCAATCGCATGTGATGTGGCTTATCATCCGCTCTGCTGGCTACATTCTCAAGCGTTTCCAAGACACGACTCCTGTGCCAGTGGTGGCACTGGAGGGATTTCCTTCGTCTAAGACTTTTGTCTGTGTTGAAGTAAGGCACACTAGACAGTCGGCCTTTGAGTGGTAATCCAATCGAACTAAGTTGACAAATTGTGGCAAGCGTTTCTGAGTAGATTTGGCCAAGCAACATGCAGGGCCCTTATTCTCAGATTTCAGGGCGATTCATCAGCTCTAAGACCCTTTGAATTGGAGATCTATTA
Source organism: Drosophila guanche (assembly GCF_900245975.1). Taxonomy (NCBI): domain Eukaryota; kingdom Metazoa; phylum Arthropoda; class Insecta; order Diptera; family Drosophilidae; genus Drosophila; species Drosophila guanche. The sequence continues at coordinate 16,372,871 of NW_022995743.1, read as the reverse complement.
AGAGAATAACTTATCTAATCTTTGAAATCTATTTGCTTTGCCTCAACCACACATGTGCATGTACGTGTGTGTGGTGCTCATTGCTGTGGCAATGGTTTTGTGGTTCTGTGTCTTGTTCTGGCTGACTTTATTGCTGACCCGGACCCGCCTTAATCATCTCTACCCATTCCCCTTCCAGGCTTTTCGCTTAATGTTCGCCTTGGGCACGCTTAATAAATTCACAATAAAACGCATTTGAATCACGCAGATCGGCAGATAGCGGCGGGAATAACGACCTCCGCATTGAATGGCCTCCAAATGTTGCTGTTTCCCCAAACTCCTGCTTCCCAGGATACCTCACTCGCTTTCTTCACACAAATTGCCGCATTAACAATTCTCTGTCTCTGACAGTATCTGTCTCTGCCTCTGTGTGTGAGCACTGATTGAATTATAAAATTTGCAGCTGAACAAATGTGGCCAGGCCAATATCAAATGCTAAGAGCGAAGAGGAACCCAGAGCACGGCCACTGTTCCCCCATCCCAGCCCGTAAAGCCTCTTCGACGTTAAACTAATCAACTAATTTGCTATGAACTTTGCGGTCCGCACAAATTAGATCGTCCGAGAGAGCCCACAGCCCAGAGCATAGAGCAAAGAGACCCGTGATGGGAGCCAGACGCGAGCTAGACCCACACCGCTTTCATTTGGAGGCATTAACATTAATTATTTTCTGCTTCATGAGCATTTTAGATGAACACGAACAAACCCTGCACTGCCCTGCCCTGGCCAGGCAACGAGATGTGACCTCAGTTTTCAAGTGAACTTCCACTTAAATGCTCCACTCCACTCCACTCCACTGCGAGCTGCGTTGGCCAACCGTTTCGGGACTTTCATCTTTAATTAATTAATACAAAAATGTCTGCCCCTTTCGTTTGGTTGTGTCAACTATTTTTCGACTTTGCCAAAGAAATATTTATACTAAAATCGCTGTCCAAACCGCAGCCCCCAAAAAAACAAAAATTTATGGTTTTTGTTTTCTTTTTTAGGTTTTTTTGTTGGTTTTTGCTGAAAACTGAAAGTATTTTGCGGCCTGGTCATGCGGGCTTTGGCAATTAGTTAAATTAAGTCTAGGCTGAAATTTGTCAGAAATATCAGCAGGAATGTTGTATTTATTCTATTCACCAAAACCGCGGAACATGCAATCAATACTCCTGCACAGCTTTAACCAAAAAGGATTTCAATGTTTTAAAGCTGGCAATAGGTAGAATAATAATGGGAAAACTATAAAATCCTCCATTGGAAATTAAATAATATTCGAACGAGATGGCTCAACGAGAGGATGAAAATCAATTTTTTACGTTGCTACGAATCGTAAAAACGGACAGGCAGAGAGAGAGAGAGAGAGAGAACTGTAATAGATTTTGATGATTTTACGACTGTAAGCCACTCAACGAAACCGCTCGCTGGCCCCGTTGGCTCTCCACCACTCCCCGCTCGTCCAACCAGTTTTGTCAACTGCCGATTGCGTGGGTTAAGAGATTTTGAACACCCACAAGCCCCACAACAGCAACAACAGAAATTTAAAAAAAATGAATTGACAAATTTTATTAGTCATAAATTGAAAATCATAAAAGTCGTAGATAGCACCAGCACCTAGGCAACGCCGTACCGCACCGGACCGGACCGGACCGGACCGGACGGAACTAAGCTCCATTTCTGTCGCCAGTCTATGAAAATAAATTAGTCCGTGAAGAGATGGAAAGAAATGGAAATGGAAATGGAGAGTAAGGCGCGGCTCCTTAATATATGCAACAAAATATTATTTAGTAGGATCGTAAAAGTTGGTGCGATGCGGAATGGCCAAAGTTTTCTCTGCCTGTGAAAATTAATTTAGGACTCTTCTCATCCCATCGAGTCCCGTGAAAAGTGCCGGATCACAGCACTCTGGGGAATAACTACTGGTCTTTATGCACAGGGAGTAGGAGAGGGAGAGGCAGATCCATTTGAATGAGAACTCTAGCTGGACAAAGGTAGTAAAAAATGGTCCAGCAATAGACTCATAAAGAAATCAAAGCAAAACCAGTTCAAGAGCCAACATCAGGCGCAGGCACTAACAGAGCCGTCGCCATCGACTGGGCCGTTGCCGTCATCGGCATCGACACAACCTACGTGCTTTGAAAAGGTAAAAGAGAGATATACTCGTATGTATGTATATGAAGGGGAGAAAAACTACGGGCTTATGAATGGTAGCCGCCATATCAATGGTCTCACAAAGGCCTCAAAAGACGTGGGCTTTTGGCTCAGTTCGCGGCGCATATTAAACTGAATTTAAATTTTTAGCTGGAGCGGTTCTCCAAGTCGGAGTGTCAGCATGGGAATGGGTAAGAAGTAAGCGGAGGTCTGTGTTTTGCAAACCCCAAGCACGCACCTGGTTTTGGATTCTGGTCTCAAGTCTTAGCCTGACTTGAGTTGGCTTGGCTCGGTTCGACTTAGTTTAATGCCGCTTCGAATTGGCCAACAACGGCCAACGGATCGACGACGGCTGCACTTGTCGCTTAGCTGAAATGCCAAGACAGAGTCGGCTGCATGCTGCCCCTCCGATCTGCCTGTGTATGTGGCAGCTGCATAATTATAATGTCTGGGGCCCAGAGCGGTACATTGCCACAGCTCCGTCTGGTCGGGGCCTCTGTCTCTGTCTATGCCTGTCTCGCTGAAAGGTCAAACAACATATTTTTGCCGTTTTTATTGCTGCGCTGAACTTTATCGACAACATTTTGTGCGACGAAATTAGTTTAGAAAAAAGTACGAAATATTTTCAGATCGCCACAAGAGTTAGTTTTTGTATGTATAATGGGACAACATTTTGAACTTGATCGAATCATAAATTTGTGATAATATTTGAATTTATTTGAGCGGAAATCCATAAAGAAATTAATAAATATGCAAATGCCATCTTAAAATTAGCAACAAACATCATAAAAACATAAAAAATTCATTTGCTTTTCGTACCTCCTAAAAATATTGCAAGTTTTGCAAGATTTTTACATTTTATTGCTGTGACCTGAGTATGCAAATATATTTAAGATGCACACTCGATCGTATTTCCTACAACACTTAGGCGGATATATTTTTCAAAATGTTTGTTTTATTTGCCTTGTACCCGCACGCTCACATTTCGATACATTTTTTGTTTCTTGTTGGGGTTTTCCTCGTAATTTTATTTATGTATGCAGCCCCTAACTTTTGTCGAGAGCTGTGGGATTGTGTTCGCCCATTTGTTTTTATAAAACTTAATGGCCGACTGATTGCCGGCCACAATGTTGGGTGTACCTATACATACATGAATACATATGTATAAATATCTCTGTATATTTATTATTTCAAGGATGCGTTCATTAACTCTTTGAGATTTATGAAGGCAGCGTGTGAACAGATGCGGGCCGGCCACAAGCGCCACAGCCGAGTATCTTCAATTGTCAGGGGCTGCCCATTTAAGCTCTAACACGGATTTTAATGGGGTGGGGGACATAAAACATAAAACCCATTTTTATTTTGCACTTTTGGCTCATAATGGGGTTTTATATGGCCCGCAGTTAGCCCCAGGCAGAGAACTACAAAGCCAGTCAGGCGTCACCAGCGAACAGTCACCAAAGAGCCACAAATTCAAGTTATCCGACGGCGTTTGGAAAACCGTTGGACCATAACGCTAGGGCAACAACTCCTCTGTGAGACTTGGATAATCGAGATACTGGTTGCTGCAGACACCAAAGCCAGATTAATGGCTGCGAGCTGATTAGTTTGAGGCCAAGACAAAAGACAAGACAAAAGGCCAATTCCACTCCATCCACCATCCATAATTAAGCAGAGACACCAAAGCGCGTTTCATTGCGATGCCATGCGATGAGTAGAGTTTAGTCAGAATCCAAAAATTAAAGAATCCCCATCTGCCATGGCACAGTGCTCTACATGCCCAGCAACCAAAATGTTCATTTGTCAAAATTAACACGGCACGAAACAGACCCCCAAAACAAATTCAATCTAAAAAGCCGCCAGCCATCGAATTCGTTGTTCGATTCCAGCAGGGAATGTAGTAGCCAATGGGCTCACGATTATACTTGGGGATGCAAATTAATCTAATCATGATCTGGGAATCTAAGAGAATACAACGAATTATTAAAACCTTCTTTACGAGTCGTATTCTTACCCTCGCCAGATAAATATCAATTTCCGAAAATAGAACTACTGTCCCTACCAATTATGTCTTCTCACGCCCTCATCCCTCCAAAAAGACTTCCCTATTGTTGTTATACTCTGCTCACCCCGCTGTGAGCGCCGAACTACGATAGACCATCAATCATTGGATCTGTGGAGTGTATGAAAAGTTCGTTAGTGCGAAAAATGAAGTCTAAATTCGTGGCATCTGTAACTGCAAATTGAAAACGCGGCGAACTGAGCCATTTTCACATTGTCGCGCCTGGGTTATTAATTCAGTTTGTATCTGTCGCTTGGTTCTCTTTTTATTTTGGGCTAAAAGTTACCGTACACTTTTGTGGGTTTTCGACCACGTCTCTGGCAGTTTAATTGAGGCAGCAACAGCAACAGCAACAAAAAGCAAACAAAAAACGATCCCAAACAACTGGCAACTGACGCTGGTCGAAACCGGCTTAGGCGCGTCTCATGCCCACACAGACACACAGACAGAGAGACTCATATGAGCATGTGTATGGATATATATGTGTGTTTGTGTGTGGTGTATCTGTGTTGGCCATCCATCATTATGAAATGCCTGTTGGTGTGGGTAAGTGGTGCACCTGCTCGCATTTCGCCAGGCAACCTAAGAGAGAGAGAGGGGCTTGGAGGGAGCGCAGGTCCGGTTCGGTTCAGCTGGGTCCTCCTTCATTGATAGTTTCGAGTGCAACTTTCGCATGCGCAAAGCTGCTCGACAACATATGCTGTGCCTTGTCCAGTCCATCCAGATCCATCTCCATCTCCATCTCCATCGTATCCCCAACTCCGAACTCTCTCAGCTCTCAGCCCCAGCTGGTCCGCTTTTGCTGCCTTGTGCTTCTGTTTTTGCTGTGATTCTGAGACTGGCTTTTGCCTGTTTTTTCGATATGGTAGTTTATTTATTTTTTGTGCGCCCAGCGTAAGTTAATATGACTTGTAGCACGATGATTGCTTCCTGTGCGCACCAGAGAGAGAGCGAGCGAGCGAGCGAGCGGGTTGGCTTGGCTTGGCTCGAAACCAGCTTAAGAGGCGCTGACAGCCAGCGACAGCAACTGGCAATGGGACGATGGGGCAATGGCTATAGTTATGGCTATGGCTATGGCTATGGCTATCCCTCCATCAGCTTTTGTTGGACGCCGAAACTCTCTGCCTTTCTTTATGAATGAAAATTCGCTGCTGCTTTCGATGTCGCAGTCGCTGTTGCTGTCTTTGTCTCTGTCACTGGCTGCTATAGCTGTCTCTCTCTCTGCTAGCGGAAGTTATAAATTAATTGAGTAAATATCGATTCGCACACCCACAGTCGCACAGTCGCACACTCGCACACTCGCACACTTAGCTCGAGTTGGCAGGGCTGGCTGGCTGATTGCCTGGCACTGCCATGCCATGTTAATTGGCAGCACTTGAAGAGCGACTCACAAAACATCGAGCATTCAACTTTAGCTATTTGCATAGTCAAATTGGTTGGCTGAAGGGGGTGTAAGGGAATGGGTATGTCGCTGGGTGGTGCTGGTGACTGGAAATTGAGTTAGGAACTGTTTAGGATTCCGCACATCGTGAGGGTACTAGATTAATGACTATAGAAATCTCATATTGAAGTGCTCATCGAGTATGCCCATTCAGCATAGATAATTTATTGAAAGTGCTTTGATTGCGTCGTATTGGATCCCCCTTTGGATCCCCTCTCGGGCCGGCAACCATTTTACGAGTGAGGATTCATTACTTTTATGGCATACGCTTGCCATCAACTTCAGCTAAACTTTATTAATTACCCAGTAGCGATATTAAACAATTATTTATTTACTCCACGCCATAAATCCCATGGCTAAAATGGCTAAAAAGTGTGAATTTATTACTTTATTGACTGTAATCCTATTCCGAAATTTTATGGAACTTTTTAGCCAATATTTATGTGTCCATATACCATGAATATAACCAGCGAGTCTAAGGTCGCAGGCCACTTCCTTGGCTCTCATTTCGTTTCGTTAGCCTGGAACTTGCCTTGTTGATCAGGCCTTGACATCGCACTGAGAGGTCTGCCTACACAGGTCTACCTTCCAGTGTGCTCTGCTTTCAGCAAAGAGAAAACAGACAGACAGACATACAGGCAGCACTTCGCACGTTACACATCTTTAACCCAATATTCTTTTCAAATTTTTTCTCTGGCGGCTGGCTTTATCTTTTCTGTGGTGATGAGAGCGCGTCATGCATAATTGCATAAATCAGATACAAACATCTTACTGTACAGTGAACACCCATACAGAGGTGCTCGTTACACGGCACGTCATAAGGGGCAACAACAGTTGCTGGTGGTGGGACTGCTGCGACTGCCGTTGCCGTTGCCTTTGCCGTTGCAACTTGCATGCCGTTGACGCCACCTAACTGTCAACTTTCTTTTCTCTCGCCCGGGCTGTGTAATTACGGAGAGCAGTGTATTTCATGTTTGTGGCTGTGTGTGTGTGCGTTTACTTGCATGCAATTAGCATACAAAAATATCAACACGGTTCGCATTTATATAACGCTACAAATTATGCATCATTGAAGCTGCCACCACCGCATCAGCAGCAGCGGCAACAGCAGCCAGCAAGCTGCAACGACGTTGAATAATGACCGAAAATGCAATGGCAACATGGCCCGCAGCACATCCCCTGACGCCCCCCACCCGCTCAAGTGGCAAGCTCCAGTCAACAGTTCGCCAAACATCCAGCAGCCAGAAGGCGCAGACACCGCAGCCTCAACTTCGGCCAACGCGTCGTCAGTGGCAGATCGGTCTTGGGGGTTGTGCTGCTTGTAGGAATATGCATCAGCTTGCAGCAGACGACGTCGACATCGTCGTCGTGGTAGGTGCCACTGACACCACACACACGCCCACAAGCATTCAAGCCCCTCAGCTGCATTGGCTGCACTTGCCACTGCCAAGTCAAATGGGATGAAACCGTGCTGGCTATAAAAGAAAATGCGACACGGCACAGCTCCATTCGCTGGCACTTAAAAAGTGTGCCCAGATCACTGGCAATTCAATGTACATGTATTTATAAGATCAAACATGCTTCTCCCCATTTGTCTGCAGATATCAGAGCATAAAGGCTGCTTTAAATTTGGAAAGTATTTACCCATCAAATTAATAATAATCAAATATCCATGTCATATCTTCTATAATCAGAAACCAGAATTGCTCGACTGTGATAGGCATCCCGGCTAACGATTATTATTCCGACATAAATATAAAGTACAACAATATCAATTTCATGAGCTCGGCTCATCTCTGCTCATCCCTGGCACGTCGAGTGGTGTGCTGTCTGTTGGGTGGGGAGGGGGACATGCTGGAAAATGAGAAACCATGCACCACCCAGTCCCAGCGCCTCCGCTACAGCCAGTTGTATGGCACGCATGAATAGACAGCTACAGAGCTTTGAAAGCGCATTCGCATTCACACTCACAGTCGGAATCGCATTCGCCGACGAGTTTTTCACCCACTTGACGTGCAAAGTACGGCAAACATAAAAACAAAGTAAGAGAAGGAAAACAGCATAGTACAGAATATGTTTGTGAAAAGACAAACAAAATGAAAGCGCAGTAGGAAAAGCAAGAAGAATGGCAAAAAATTGGTTCAATTTAGTACAAAGCCAACACCCAGAGTGGTAAGAACACCAGAGAGCGGGGAGAGCGGCAGAACAGGGGCCTATTGAAGCCTTCTGTGTCTCATCTCATCTCATCTCAATGGAGAAGAGCAAACAACGACAACTCGTTAGCACAAATTTTAGATGGTTTGAGTAGAATTTGAGGGGAGTGTCAACGCCTTTTAAATGGGCAGCTTTTTAGCTTGCTTTTTTCTGTGTGTTTTTCTTTTACAATTTTTTTTTTCTTTTTTTTTTTACAATGGCAAAAATGAAGTTGTGTTCCCAGAGCTGGAAAAAGTCCCACCACACACCAATCCACTCCACTTCATGGCAGTCAACTGTACGTATTCTTGGAGCTCTGTTGATATTTTTTGGCAAATTTTCATAAACTGTTATTTATTTTTATTGCACAAAGAAACTGCTGGCAGGAATGAAAAGAAGTTGCGAGAGATTTTCTGCTGCTTTTCGTGGCTCATTTTCAGTGGCTGTGCGGAAGTGAGTTTGCAGAAAAATAATCAGGGAAAATGTTTTGCGCTTTTTGACCAACAAAAAAAATAATAGGAACAAAAATCCAGGCGCAAACAGAAATGTTTATACAAACGAGAAAAACAAAAGCTGTTACAGGAGAGCTGCCAGATCCAGAGTCAAAGCTGAGGCTGGCGGTGTATGGACACTGGCCAACAAAAAGGTAGAAAAAACAGAAACTACACGTATGGCGCGTAGCATCAAGATGGAAGCACATTTTATTTACATAAAAACAAATGACCAGCATGTTGTGCATGGACTGGGGGATAGGGAATGAATGGTTCACAGATGAGAAGGAAAGGCCAAGACCAGGGGTTGTAATTATGCGGCACTTTCCGCTGCAGATGCATCCTTCCATCCCACTCTGGAATGTGCCTGGGAAACGCTGTGCTGTGCTGGCAGTCATGAGGTGGCAGAAATATGAGCAAACAGCAAAGAATGATAAGACGGAGAGTTGGAAAGTTGGCCAAAGTTGAACAGTCTGCGAGTGGCCAGGCACACTCGATATCCTGTAGCATATACATATGTAAATGGATATGACGAACACATCAAAGAGGAGCCGGAGCCGGAGCCGGAGCCGGAGACACCCCTTAATGAGGTGAGCAGTGGGTCTGGAGGATAGCTTTGGAGCCTGTCCAAGTAGAGCACACAAACCAGAGCAGATCTTCATTCTATGGCCCTAGCCAAAGACCGAATGCGGTCAGTCGGCAGGCTTGAAGAGCTACCAGATGTAGGCTAGTACCAACATCATTTGCTCTTTATGGCTTAGTGCCGTGTTACCTACGCAACCCCAGCCCCAGTCCCAGTCCCAGCCCCAGCCCCAGCCCCATAACCTGTTCGTCATACATGTATGTAATTTGCAGTCATTTTTTTCACTTCCATTTCTTGCTCGGCTTTCTGCCTCTTTTAATCAGAGCAAGTGGCTTACCCGTCGACGAGCCCGTCCGGCATGGCTAAGTTAAGCAACCGATTAGCCACGGCCGGCCGTCAGGCCGGCAGTTCAATGCACTGCCCGTTGAAGGATTTACGAGTATGCAGAAAAGTTTTAGGCTAACACATTTGCACATCCACTCGTATATATTGTGTTATACCGGCTTTGGCATGAAACCAAATCTGGTTTTAAGTCCACTCCGTCTGCTGAGGTTTTCGGCTTTAATTCAATTTGCCTATGCAAATCGTTTGCGGATTATAAAGCTGGCACAGCTGAGCTGTCGTCGGACATATGGATGTGTACTAGACATCGGGTAAGCCACGTATGTTGGACAGGGGCTAGCCGAAAGGGTAGGGCTCAGCTCCCATATTCTATGTGGGTAAAAGAGATTTGTTCATTTATACGTTCCCGCAGTCTGTCATTCTTCTCTGGCCTCCTTTCAACGCCTAACCACATCCTCAATTTTTTTCAGTTGTGCCACAAAGAGAGTAGGGAAATAATAAGTACATACATACATATGTGTATACATACTGGTATCAACTAATTTCGTAGGCTGGCTGGCTGCCCTCTTGCTACACATGAGCAACGGAACGAGTGTTATTTTTTTGGAGTTGAGTGTACATAAACTGGGCAGGTGTATTTCTTCTTTAGACGCCTGCCTACCTTCCCTCTTCCGCGATGGTTTCTTGGCGGTTTACTTTTCTGTTTTATATTATTTTTGCCATCTTTCGGCTCGTGTGCCTTTTGCAGCTTGACTTGTATTAATTTACAGCGCGTGCAAAAGGTGTGTAGGCTAGCTACAAGTCTCCATAAACATACTACCAGCATACTCTTACAAGAGTATTCCGTAGATACATACAATACATATAAATGTATTAACATGAATGTGTGAAGGGGCAGCTGTTGACGTTGTCTCGGGGCGTATACTGTCTGAAGGATGGTCTTGTTGATGGTGCTGCTAGCCCTTAGACTTCCTTTTTTTGCTCCTGTTTTTTGCACTGTCTTTATTAAATTCAATTCAATTCACTTAACCGAACACAGACAATGGATGATAGCGACTGCTATGTAGCTGTGGCGGAGTTCTAAGAATTCTCACATAATTCGGCAAACGATTCACAAAATAGCAATCAAATTGTTATGAATTCCCGAGAATGTTCCCAATGTTTATGAGAATATTCTCTCTCTGAAAGTTGGCTAAATTGTTTGTAAGACATTCTACAGAACAGTTTACCGCCGCTCTATATATTAAAAATTCAACCATTTCCCGCTTCCCGCAGATCATTTTCACAGCATGATAATGAAACATTTTCAATGCCCACTAATAGATTCGACATGTGGCATTAACAAAACAAAGCCAGAACCGGTGGACGTGTTAACTGTTTCGGATGCATGATCCATTCCATGGCTACATGATTTCCTATGCAACTGTGCAACTGGTTCTGTGTCAATTAGCACGCGGCCAATAAATGAATTTAAAACAGAACTTTTAACGCCCTACAAATTCGAAATTAAAATTTGATATGCAAATAGTTTTCAATTAACAGGCGAACAAATGCCAACAATAAAAAGTCAAACTATGCGAGACAAAAGGCACCGAAAACTTTGCCATCATGCAAAATGGAGGGAAAAAATAATTAAAAAGTGCACGGCTTCAATGCTGGCAGGTGATGCTTCTTCCACCGCCCCACCATGCCGCACCACTGCTTCCCTAACTTAACCCCCCATACCGTTGAAGTGATGGTAGAAATTAAATTATGTGTGCCACAAAGTTCGCCTGAATTATGTCGCATAAATCAAATAAACAGCAGCCGAAGCGGCAGCAAAAAATATAAAAAGTTGAGGCTGCAGAAATTGTTGAGGAAAATAACTGAAACTGCGAAAAAATTTATACGAAAAACTTTTGCATGTAAAGCAGGGGAGTGCCTAGGGGGGGGAGTAAGAGGAGTAGAGGCTGGGAGTATGGATTGCAGGGCCGTGTGTTAAAGCAACACTTGGCTGTGGCAAGACATTATTTTCTATATCTATTTGCTGTGCAAGAAAAACCACAGCAGACAGAGCAGCAGAGAGGTTTTTCGTTGGGTTAAGAAAAACAAGTGTTTAAATGTCAACAGCAAACAGACTGAAATGCGCAGGAAAAACCAGCAGCAGCAGCAGTGGCAGTAGCGGCAGCAGTAAGCCGTGGCAGTGTGGCAGACAAGCAAACAAGCAGACAAAAGGAGTATCTCGCCATCCCCATGCCCATTTCCATCTCCCCATCCGCAAACCCCCGGATTGACTAAGCCACAATTCATATGGCAAGATACGCGACTGCCACTGCGTCTGCGAGTCTGGGACGGGACGACTCATCTTCTTTTTTTGTTTGTGGTGCCTGTGCAGCGAAATGTCATGAACTTTTGCCACAGACATTTTGCAGGCGGTCAGTACATCGCCTGGCATCGCATCCGAGAGATACATTGCCCTGTGGCTCATACTCGTATGTCTTTAATTTTTGTGTTGGACTTGAAGCTTGATAACTCACCCAAGAGCACGGCAAATGTCAAAGATATCCAAAACTGCATCTTGTAGGTTGTTCGATTGTTGCTTGAAATTTGTTGTGGGACTCTGGGATTGCACAACACACAAACACTCACACACAGACCACACACTTGCACTGAGACGCTTTCGTCTTTAACTTGTTTACAGTTGCAGATACTTGTTTGCTCGCTGTTCGGCTATGTATCCGTATCTTTCTGTTTAATTACAGGCCTTAGCCAGTTCGAGGCTTGGCCGCACTTTGCCTGGCATTGGGCGAAACATTTTTTTGGGCGCACACTCTAGCTAGGAATTCCAAAAAACTCGGAAAATTTATTTAGTTTCACGGCACGAAAGTACGACTATCTTAGGCACCAGATCGACCGTTTCGTTGGTAGCGATGATGTGACGATGATACGATGAGACGTTGAGACACCGCACAGACCGAGCTCCGAATATTCGACTTTTCAATTTTGGTTATTTGTTGTATTAAACGACGCGGGGCAGCTGCCGCTCAACTCAAAAGTTGGAAAGGTATTGAGCAGTGAGCTCGGCGACTGAGAAGTATCTTGCATCTGAAGCCGGTTCACTGTAAACAGAAAGACACGAGACTCGCGCTCGAACTCGAACCTCAAACAGGTTTGAGCTGGTCTCATACACTGGCATCTGCGCAAGGGTTTGAGTCACTGCTAAGGCTAGCGGTAAGATACTCCATCTATGGATTTAACTAAGGAATACAACTTAATTTAATTATTACTACATTCAATTGTTAAAGTTATCATATGATTTTTATCTCGAAAGCAAATCGTAGAAGTAAATTTTCCACCACACAGTTTTCTACACCATGGGTATACATATGTATCTTCCGGTTGTCTAAAACCATTTTGAATCCTGCAGTCGTATCTTTTAGAACAACGACTTTGTTTCGGGTTTCCTCTCGCAGCATCCATGGCGCAGGCGTCAGAGCGGTTCAAAACTCTGATAATTATGCAGACGGCCTCTTATATGCGTCTCTGCCACAGCTACTACTGCCATAGCTGAATACGCTTTCGAAGAGCGTATAAGCTGTATAAGAGTAAAGTATGCTTATAAGACCAGTATAAGCTGGACTATAAAAGCCGTATATGCTGGCATATAAGAGGTTTATAAGCTGGCTTATAAGAGCTGTATAGGCTGTCTTAAAAGGGCGGTATAAGAGACAGCTCAGATACAGATTCAAGAGTTTTGTTTTACCAGAGTTTGCGTTTGCGTTTGCTTGCTATTGCTGTTGACTGCCTCAAGTGTTGGACTTTTGGTTATGAAAGTAAAAGTGCTTGTCGAGGGGCGCAGAGGCAGCCATGCAGAAGGGGAAGGAAAAAGTAGAAGAACAGGCGAAAAACTTTGTAGAAGAACAACAAAAGATTGTGCAAAGTTTCCGACGTGGGGGAAAGTGCTCGGCTCGCAATGAGAGATGAATTAGAAAAACTTTGTTCTATCAGAAATATTTGGGTAATAGGAAATGAATTGACTGAGATTCGGGATTACTTAGGTAAGAGGCAACCATAAGATGTATCAAGCCGAAATACCACACGAAAACTTGTTGAAATAAATGGTCGAGCGAGTGCCAACGCATTGGGATAGGCCCAGCCTGAATAAGGGCGGTTCGCAGCATGGTAATGGGACGCCATCTGCATCCCCATCCATACGTTAAAAGCGAAAAATAAATGCTTTATTAAAAATATTAATAAATGGAAATCAGACAGGAATTCAGGAAACATTTTATTGAATGACTTCAATGAAAGATCAAATTGAAAAGTTTTTAAAATCCATAACATTCTTCTCTGCTAACTTTTCCATTTCGGAATTGCAGAATATAATAAAAATAACAATCGGCTCGAATGGTACAATCGCCAGCACTGTATGTACAATTGTGTATGGACGCATAATATTTTCCTCTGGCGTACATTCATTTCAAATTAATGAAACACCGCACACTTTTCGAACAACACAAATCGGTGGTGCACTTCAGAGATGCCATTGCCTTTGCCTCGCAGCCGATAAATTGAAATAAAAATGCACTTCAATAACCAAACAAAAATCGGAGCTGGAAAATTGAAGCCCATCAAGCATACCCCGAAAAAAAAAACAACAAACATGCCACTGCAGAATCAACAAATATGTTTATTTGTGTGTGCATCTGAATAATAAAATAAAAATAATAACGAGAAGTGGCAAGAGTTCTAGGAATGAGCCAATGTATCAGTTCAATTCACGCTGCTCACGAGTCCTGCAGATGGTCGGAGCTGTGATTCAATCGATAGCGAATTCCAGCTCTTCATTATTCCTGGCTCATCTGAGCAACGCCGCTGATTTCCGCTCTCGTTCACTCGGCCATCTCTGGGGTACGCTTTACGGGCGTCCCCTTGGCTGATTTTTGATGTGTGAAATGAGTTGGCCCAGACCCATCGACAGACAAACAGCCGCACAGACAGACAGAAGGATGGAGAGGGATAAGCTGATATGGTATGGTGGCATGTATAATGTGGTAGCTCAACTAGTCCACAGGCTGGCTTTATTAATGGCTCATAATGACTTAAGTGAAATTACTGAAGCGTAACAGTGCTCGCTGCTCTCTATCTCTGGCTCGGGGCCTCTACTTCTACCTCTACCCCTCTGCCTCGCTCTGTGTGCCCCTGTTTCAGTTGCAGCCATAAACAGCGAGAATTCCCACGCGGCATTTAATATTCTGATGGCCAAGTAAATTTACCCCATCCATGTCCACCACCACCACCACCACCACACCCATCTCACATGTTGCTTCTGCCTCTTGATGGCTGGCTGGCTGTGGCTGTTGCCTCTGCCGTTGGTGTTGCCGTTGCCGTTGCCGTTGCTGGTGTGCAAGTTGTTAAGGTCAGTTCATATATTATGCTTTGCCTGGCTGAAGGTGCCATAAGTTTGCCAGGCCATGAGTAGGATGTACGTACGTACATACAAGTAGTTCCTCCTCCTCTCTCTTCCATTCGTTTTCTCTCTCTCTTTTTCTGTTAATTTCGTTCTCAATCTCTTTCTCTGGGGCAACTGTTGCCTACTATGCCACATCTTCTGTTGTGCTCCTTTATGTTCTATTCGCCTTTGCCTGTCTGCTAATTAAGCGAAATTTTCCGTAATAAGCTTGTCTTTAATTTTCGCCATCTTTTTCCTGCCTTGTCTTTCCGTACATTGTAGCTTTGTGTGTGCATCCGTAGGTGTATGCTACTGCCTTTGGGTTCTGTTTATTGTCATCAAGGTGTTCATTGACTTTGTTATTACACCTCAATGAATTTTACTGACAGACTCCCTGCTGCTGATGCTCCCACAGATGTTTGGCATGTAATTTCTTTTCGCAATATGATAGAGAAAATTACCAAAGCTTGAGGTATAAGCCGTTTGGCTAATAGCCCTGCTGCCGAGACAGCCAACAAGTTATGCACATGAAATGAAAGTGCCTTGGCAACCACTCAACCTGCACTTCATATAACTAATTATTTCTAACCTTCAAACAATAAATTCCTGTTACACCACATGGTTGAGCTTAGCTCATTGGCTTATTAAAGGCATTATGCACCCACCCAAACCTCCTCCTTCATCAGCACCTCTATCTCTCGCCGCCAAGTAGGAGTCAGGTGCGTAGAGCCATTCTAATGGCTTTCACTGATAAGTGCGCATTATTTACACGTCACCAGCCACCAAATACTCGAAAATTTATCAAAAATGCACACGATAGAACCAACAACATTAGCAGCAACAGCAGCAATGTGTACATAATGTGGTATCAAAATGAAACACATACACAAATATGTTTGCTTTTTAAACACCTGCTGCTTGCTCTGGCTCTGTAGTACCTTTCAGTTCAGTGCATACCCTCGAAGAGGCTTTAATGACTATGACTATGAAACATCACTGTCTCTTTTTATCCCCAGCCAAGACTCGTTGACGCTATCATAGATATGTATGTTTAGCAGTCATAGGCACGATCAGACAAAAAGCGTTTCAACCTCCTACCGTAGGCCCTGCCAACATGTTTTTTTGTCATCTCTGGTTTGGGCAGATATCAAGCAAAATATGAACAGCATTATTTACGCAGGTTAGCAGCGGGAGCAACAGCAACCGTGCCAGTCAAAACAACAACACAAAGGCGCTAAAGCCAAAATGTCATTACATAAGCACCCAAAGCACACCCAAACACTCCCCCTCCAGTCGTTGTTGCTGTTTATACACATGTAAACAAAACCATTGAATTAAACCGAAAATTAGCATCGATTTAAGTCAAGAACCCTCGCTGTATTATCGCTATGCTTACCCAGACCACGGATACGGCACCTCAGAGGTCACCCACCGCCTTAGCATATAGTCCCACCTCGCTTATCAGCACAAACATACACACACGTGCATCGCTTTTGGCCTGACTTTAAACAAAATTTGAGCATAATTTAAACATGTGTTGCTGCCCTGCTGTACGAGCTGTAGGAGCCTACGTACACACTGCGTATGCTTAATCCCTTTTAATCCGTTTTTCGGCAAACGTGCGCGCCTACACAGTCGTAACCCCAACGACAAGAGGCGGCACAGCCCCACAACCAGAAGTAAAACCAACGCCAGCAGCAACACCACTGAAAACAACACTCCTCACAAAATCCACAACAACAGCAGAAACAGGAGAAACAGCAGGCTACAGCAGCAAAAGCAACAGAAACAAGAACCAGAACAAGAACACAAATGCAAATGCAAATCGCGCCTGAGCCGCCGATAAGGTGGCGGAGGATGTCCTAACCAGACTGGTGTCGGTTTTTGGTTTTTTTTATATTTTTTCTTTGGTGGTCCCAAGTGGCGGGGTAACCAAAGTTGTCAGGCCCGCAGAGAGACTTGATAGATGAGTGGTTAGTGGCACCACGTGAATGGCTCTCGAAACTGAAACTGCAGGATGTATCTAGCAAAACCCAAGTAACTAACAGCTAAATGAGAAAGCCAAGAATTCTGAATGAAGAATTTCCCTCAAATTCCGGCCGCGACCTTGTAGTCAAACGAAGTTCCCCCTTGGAGAGGTCAAAACGAGAGAATTTAGTGGGTGGTAGAGGTAGCTGTGGTCGGTAAAGTAAGTACTGTCTGTTACTTATCATATGCAAATGTTTGACAACGTTTACGCTCGCTCATACTCGTAAATGCCTACTAGAGAATATGAAGTGTTTGCTGGCACCAAGCTTGCGGTTTAGGTTGTTTCTGCCCCAAACCCAGCCTAGTCCCCTCCGGAAAACCCGCATAAATTCATTAGTGTTTGGGGGGAGACAGCGGCAGCCATTTTTATGATGTATCTCTGTGTGTCTATATCTTTGTGTGTGTGTGTGAACATTTTCGTGGCGTAAAAGTTCGCGCATTACTCAAATGGGTTGTTGTTTATGAGTACAAGAAAATGATGCATGGGCTTGCCAAACGAGAGATATTTTGACCATTAAGTGGGGGACTGAGCCAGCTCCTAAATATATGTATGTTTGAGGCATAATAAGATGTATGACACTTAAGGAATTTTCAGCTGTTTGTGTCTCCAAATTCTTGGATTCAAAAATGTAATTATGATTATTGAATCTCAATCGGTTTCTGTACTTTAATATTCATTTCATTCAATTTAACCGAGCATTAGAAGAAGATTAAGAAAGATTCCAGTTTCCAGATTTGATTGATTTGCATGAGAATGAAAGAAACCTTTGAGAATGTCCGAGAAAATTGCTATTTATTAAGTGACTGCTACTGCTACTACATTCTAGAGCCTTGGACTCCCTCCCTGCTGTCCTGTTGACCAGTTACCCCTGCAAATAAGAATGTCCTGCACTTTTTTAAGGGCTTGGTAGTGCGGCCTTTTAGAATTTTGCTTTGACGCACTCCACTCTTCGGGTCTTGGTCTTGGCTCTTACTGATTTCCATTCGATCATGGTGCATTTATTTTTTTTCAATTTTTCAATTGCAATATGTAATATGTGTATAGCTCTATAGAATATTAATTTCCCCAATAAAAGGCATTTTTCAGGGCAGCAGAGGAAAGTTGGCCTTTGAATACCGAATGTCATAAATGTTGCATGGGGCAGCGGCAGGCCGACTCACAGAATGAGAAGTGAATTGCAATAAAATAAAATTTAAGCCCAAAAGTAGTAGCCGAAAAGCTCTGGATGTGAACAAAGACTGGCCGAAAGGCAGTAACACAATTTATGCATGGCTAATCCCCAAGCCGAGATCCTCATCCCCTGCTGTAGTTGTGCAACATTTGGTTGCATTCAGCGTCGTCTTAGAGCGGCTCTTTATCTATCCCTCTCTCTCTGGCCTATTGCAAATGCAGCTTAGAATTTGTTGCAAATAAAGTGAAATGGCAACGGCTGCTCCGAAATTCCACATCCTCACAGACACACAACACACATGGAGACGGGGAAGGGAAATGGAAAAGGCAGGGCACACACACACACGGACAAGGGGCAAGGGTTTCTTAGGGAAAAAGGCAACAAAAAAATTGGCAATTTAACATTTGACGTTTTCTACGAGACTTGTTCAAACAATATACTTGGGAATTTGTTTTAATGCTCAGGCGGGGATCCAGCTTCCAAAGGGGGAGCATTTTCGGGGTAGGTGCGAAGGGTTATTCCTTGGTTCCTTCTTTATCCGGGCGGATTTTCTCGGGCAGCAAGCAGCATGCTCGAGAACGTTGGCAACTTGCAATAATGGCTTTAAATTTTTATTAGATGACGACGCTTATGCGCCTTAGTTGCCTACAGTTGTTGCTTGCGTCTCACCGCTCTGCACAGTCCCTCCGCAGTGGCACATTGGCGGCATCCTGAAATGTTGTTGAGAATGTTGCAGTGTGCAAGAGGCTGTTCACGTTGCACTGGTCACGTGTGCCGAAATACTTTTGAGTGTATTAGTTGCCTGAAGTAGACAGAGAGACAGAGAGAGGGCGAAAGGACACAGGTATTTCCTTTTCAAACTATTCACGATGAAATATAAACACTAATTGTCTCAAAAATAGGGTAAATACAACGAAGGGAATTTACAAATTTAATCAAGTCTATGGCAAAATACGCTTTAATGAATTATTTATGCGGCTGAAGAGTCGGAGATGTGTTCAACTTAATTGCTTTACAATTGGAATTGTTCAGTTTCTTTTTTCTTTTCTTAGAACACGAGTGGGGTCTACGGCAGAGTCGGAATATTCTTGGAACACCTTTAAAGAATTATTTAATTGGCAATATACATTTTTATATTCTTAGAATATTGTTGCAAGCGTTTATAGCGCACTTTTCAGGGCAACTCTTTCAGGGCAACTCCATACATATTTATGTATGTATGTATCTATGTGTAGTGCGTGAGTGTTTATATATCTGGATGCGCCCTCCTCCGCACTGGCGCTGTCATGTCTAGTAGTAAGTTGCCTCTGAGCGTATGCTCGACTTTATTCTATGTAACTGCTGTCTGTCCTCCCTAATTCGCATAATTACGCGCTTATTATTTTTCCCAACTGTCTATGTGTCTGCATACCTCTACAGCTCTATCTCTATATCTCTATCTATCTTCCTCTATCTCTCTCTCACTCACACATGCACTCTATTTGTGTTGGGTCGTAATTGTATTTAGCTTTTGCGTAGATTGTGTAATTGTATTATTTGCTTGATTTTATTATTTGCTGCGAGCAGACGCACAGCCGCACCACCATACAGCCGTAGAGCCATACAGCAGCACAGTACCTAGCGGCCATAATTAACCAAATAAATAAAACAGTCGAAATTTGTCGCTTGAGAGGGCCATGCATGGCCATGGGCCGTGGGCCGTGTGCCTAATGGGTGGTGTGGTGCGGTGTAAAACTAATATGGTAACAACATAAACAAACAAATACAATTTTGTCACAGTTTTTTTTGGGTTGTCTGGCTCTGGCTGGATTATTTGTTCCTCTTGCAGCACTGTGTTTATTTTGGGGTTTTTAATGTTCCATGTCCCTGGTTGACAGTCGACCAAATGAAATGGCTGTCAAATTTTGTTTTATGTTCTGACCCCCTGGAACCGACTGGGTGTGATTCTGTTTGGTGCATTACTTATTGGCTAGTTGGCCAATTCCATTCGGGGTTTTTGCAAATTCAGTTTGATTGTTTTGGCTCTCACATTATAAAATTGTGAGCACAACTAATTGAAAAGTTTTCTGGTTCTGGTTCTGCTTACTCTTCGGATTTGGCGATGAGATTGTCATGTGTTTGCCGAATCAATATGGATGGGAAGCAACTTCTCACGGTGTAGTAGACATTCCCAGCAATCGAAGTACCATTGAAATACAGCGGTTCAATAATTTAATACCGTAAACTTACATTTACTCAACCTAAACTAAGTATCTGATATTTGTGATAAGACAAAATCCCAATTGATTTTCCCCTCGAAAGTTGGCTCCCAGAAAAGCACAAAGTTTCGCCGGCTTATGGAAACTAATTCGATCACTTATCCCAACATTCCCAAATTTTAACGTCTTAGCGGCTCCAGGACAAACACAAACACAAACACACACACACACACACACACACACACACATAGCGGATGTTGTTACACATGAAATTGAATTGCCTCCGATGGAGTCTTGCCTTATGGCACTTCTCACTGCCAATAACCGCACAAAATTACATTTATTTAAGTTCCGTCACATCAAACGTTTACGCCTCAGACTGTGGGCTGTGGGTTTCATGGCCTTCCATGGGTACGGGCCATAACTCACACACACACACACACACACTCTCAAATACACAAGAAGACCTTGGGCAACAATTGCCCATCTAATTCACTCAACTGCTCACCTGTTGTCTTGCTTGGCCCACAAAGCCGGAGCATCGTCATTGTCGTCGGTGGCGTCGAACCCATGATTGGCTTCCTCAGCATCGACTCTGCCGCCGTTGTCTTGGCTGTCTGCCTGACGGCGGCGTCTCAGTTAATGTTGTCTGATTTCATTAGCGCAGGTCGCTCTCTCTTTCTCTCTCTCTCCCACTCTCTCCCACTCTCTGCCTTTCCCAGCCTCCACGTCTCATCTACCTGCATTCCAAATTACGTATTGACATTTGTCGTTTTTCGGCTTAACCCTCATAAGCGATGCTGGGGTGACAATTGACACTGGTTGAGGAATTCATAATGTTAAGCGATTGTTAATTTTGCAACAGAATTTAGCGACACACGCACACATGAACGCACATATGTGGATGTTGGAAAAGTTCAAGTACTGTGCTCAGTACTCGTTCCAATATTGAGCCGCTTGTATGAGGCGTCCCGTAGCGGACACCACCTAAGGGTTAATGAAAACACTTGTAAGTTATATCCAATTCCCTTTTGGTTTCTTTTTCGCCCATCTGCTTCGCACGCCAATTAGCTACCGTGAAGCGGCGCCGGAGACCGGGGACTGGGGACTGGGGACCAAGTGAAGCGTTTTACATGAACTTGAATGAGGTTATTATTGGTTGGTTGTTATACCCGGCGAGGGGCTGTCAATATTATTGCCACTGATACTCTAATCGCATTTATATGTCGCTGTTTACGGGGGCCCTGTATTTATTTATTTCTGTATACATTTTTCTCACCCACTCCGCACTCTGCACCCCCCACTTGTTGGGGCTAATTTGCTTTTATTATTCGCATTAAATTTTATGCTTATGTTTATGATATTTTCTAGAGAAACGTAGGCAGAGGGAGACGGAGGGTTTACAAATTGAGACATTCTTCGGCGGCAGTGGGGAATTAGCCATAAGTGTTTTTTTCGTATTATTTTCCCACCCATCGATAGGCTTCGATGCTGTGCATTTTAATGGTCGTTTAAGGCAAAACATCTGCGGCTGCCACGGCTGCAAATTGGATCTACGGATTCTGTCGCTGTTGATTAGTAATCGATGTCCTAGATGGAGCGTGTCAAATGCCCGGCTTGGTCAGTTAGGAATAAGCAAATCGCTGTCACTCGCCGACTCGCTTCATGCTGTAAAGGAAAAGTCTTGGCAAATGGATCTCCAGGGAAGCTTCATCTTTGGCATGCTAAAGAATCACCCACCTGAATTGTTCTTCATTCCCAGTGATTTTTTTGTTGCTGGTATGCCTCGTTTGGCTTAATTAAAACTGGTAAAAATTTCAATTATATTTTGTGACCTATCAGTGATAACAAATAAACACGACGACGACACAGAGAGAGTCAGGCCGGGGTGACACCATGACAGCAAGACTCATACAAATCAAGGTAGCATGGCACTCGTCCTCCACTTCTACCTCCCCGAATATTTACATACTTGTACACACGAGTGTGTCTCTGTCTGTGTCTGTGTGGGTGTTTGTGTGTGTGCGTGTCATAAAAAGAGGCAACGCATAACTCCCCCTCGAAAACCAGATCCCAGATATTTTTGCCCATTTTTGCCCACTGGCAGCGACGACCCCGCAGCTGGCGCATTTGTTTTTTATGCCACACCTCGATGCAAATCATTGCCACATCTGACGCACATGTGGCACGTAACAGACGCAGACAGCGACAACCTCGTGTACTGGCTCTGGCGACGACGTTGTCGTGGTCGTTGCTTCTGGATTTGTCTGTTTTGTGATTGTTTGCAGCCCCAAACAGCTCCGGCTCCTGCTCCTGCTTCAGCACCTCCTCCTGCCTCTCTATCTCTCTCTCTGTGAGCCACTCACACGCGGGACGCTCTTCACCATCCATTCCCCGTGCTTTTCTGTGACATTTTGTAGGCGCTATGGCGTGCGAAATTGTAAATTTTTCGCCAGATCCTACTCTTCCTCCTCCTCCGACGACGACTCTTCTTGTCCAAGTTCATGTACATTGGAGTTCCCCTCCCCGTTCACTGCTGCTGTTGTTGTTTTCGGGTAGGTATGTATATGCATTATTAAGAATACACTCAGCTGTCAGCAAGGGAACGTCTGGTGTCCCAATCTCTGTTTGCTGTTCCCCCTTCCACCTTCCTGCTCTTCAAGCATCGCGGCCTGGTCTGGCCCTGGTCTCTTCGTCTGTTATTCTGTCTGGTTGGGATTCCTTGAGCTTCCAGAGACACTAACTGAGCGCAACTTTGACTTTAGGCACTGGAGTCGACCTATTAGAATGCTGTACTTTATTTGCTTAGCTTTTTCGCGAGTGCTGATGGATGGATGGGAGGGGAAGAGGCTCGTGCCGCAGCTAGGCTTAGGTGTGGCACGAAGTTTTTTGTGGATGTCAGACGCTGTGACCCCTGCTTCTTACTTGTGATAACACCACAGCCTCAACTGAATTCCTCTATGGCATGTCAGCCATGTGACTGGAACTTCCACAATGAACACATCAGCTCCAGTTGCAGTTCTAGTTTGGGGATTTCCCTGATGCTAATGGCGAACTGAAGCTATTGAACTCATAACTGTCACATTACATGGACTCCCCAGTTTGCCCTCTACTTCCCCTCTATCAACGTCATACACCAGCATTTTGCCAACGGCTGCTGTTAAATCATCAGAACGTGCAAAAAGTTTTGCTTTAGCGCTTCGAGTTTTCCCCACATGAAAGTTGTGGTTCGTTCTCTGCGCTTGACCTGCGCTCGCACGGCATTTCCCGTAGAAAAGGCTTTTCAGAAACGCAGTGGAAAATAAAATCATTTTTATATTTCTGCTGACAAACTGACCGGCGGAACAGTAGTGGGCTCCAGGGGGGTGCCTCAAGGGACAGGCGCGGGGAACAGGCTGAGTTTGCCGCTTTCCTATTTGCTTTTCATTTATTAGAAAAACGCGAATGCAACTTCCGCTCCGGCCGCATCCTCGTTCGACTCGTCACTTCTGGCCATTGCACATGTGTCTACAAATATTTGCGCTACGTGGCTGCACACCTTTTACTTTACCCAATAGCCCGATCACCCCTCCACGCTCTCTCTTTCCCTTTGACCAGCCTCTCGTCGCACTTTATTTCTGCTGCAGCTTTGTGAAAAATAATTTAGAGCTACGAGAATTCATTTTTGTGCCATGATTTCAATATTCAAACGATTTTACCCCCAACATTTAGTTGAACAAGAGCAAATTTGATCAATGCCCCAGATATGATTTTCATGATGTGCCCTGCACGGATTTCCAATAAACTCTTCAAAGTGCAGAGCGGGGTGACGCTTGTGTCGGCCATTCCATACCATCCCATACACCTTATTGGTGTACGATAATACGGCCGCTTTTCAATCGGGTCCGTTCAATTTGATTTTTGTGTTTCCAATAACATGACCCAAACTCATATCAAAAATTTGACTAAACGCTCGCCCAATCAACGTTGGAAGGGAAAATTTAATTTCGAGGTACAACTGTGCTTCGATTTGGTGTATATGGGATCGTCCTGGTCTCGGGGTCGATGGTCGGTGCTCCAAACTTCAGTGTCACTTTAAGCAGAAGCCCCTTCTGTGGTTGTTGCAAACTGTTTGACTTTGAAGTCGAGAAGCAGCATTTTGCTGTTATTTATCGTTGCAATGGTACATGGATGAGGGGCAGGGTGGCAGTAGTGTGGGTGGTGCTGAGGTCAGACATGAACTGTGTGTGTGTGCGTGTTGTGGGAACTGCCATTTATTGTTGTCTACTTTCGGGGGCAAATATTTGTGTGTGTCTGTTCCTGTGTGTGTGTGTGTGTGTTGCTGCTTTTCGACTGCCGTTTATTGGTGATTACTTTCTGTCGGTACACCATTCAGAAGTTGAATTGTAGATCTGTAAATGCATTTTCCATTATCTCTATTTGGCAGTTTCAAGGGGTGGAGGAAAGATGCTGCTATTAAAGGAGCCGTTTAAAGATCTACACATGTGGGTAGAGATTTTGTACTCTTATTGATTGATGTAATGGCAAAATATTTTGTACATTTGTATGCATCAGTCTCTGCATTTGCTGCATTTAATTAAATTGAATCTCCAAATAAACAGGCAAGTCAATTAATGCATATTGAAAATTCACAAATAACACTCAGCCATATAATAATTAAGGATTCAGGAATGTAAGTATATGTAATAGGCAGCATTTAACTGTTAACTGATTAGTTTTAAGTTCATGTCCGTTGAGGCCTTATAGTCTATTCTACGCTTTCTAAGATGCGGCCCTGTTAAGAGCGAAGCTCTCTTACATGTTTACTTCAAACTTCAAGAATAACTTGCATGGCACGCCTGCCTGACCTACATAGTAACTTTAACTTTAATGCAAATTGTTCTTAAATTTCAGGTAGCTACTCTTCCCGGAACGTGGTCGTCGTAGGTGTATAAGCCATCAATTTATTATATAGTCTAGGTTTAAGCTGGTCAATTTAATAGCTGACCGGAGGGCCTGTTGTATCTGTTTGTTGCTTCCTCGCTCTCTCTCTAGTTTTGTTTTTTGTTTGGGGGGTTGCAGCCAGTGCACTGGCTTTTTGGCAGACATGCAGAGTTTTTGGGGAATGGGCTATTTATTATTGATATCGTTACCCTTTAAGCGCACACTTTATGGAATTTCGTAGTGCTATCTGGCTGGGCCAAGCACAGTCTAACCACCACCACCACCACCGCCTACTGCTGCGGCAAATTCAATTGCATAATGCTGAAACGCTGTGCGCTCAAGAGCACAAAAGCCAAAACCCGAAGCTAGGTAGAAGCTGAGGCAGAAGCTGAAGCCGTAGCTGAAGCAGAAGGACGAGTACTGCTGGCTGGCTGCTATAACTTTTCGACTGTTTGCAGTGGAAAGCACTGACATGCAAAGCAGCAGAAAAATTGTCTGGCAAAGTTGCCAGTCAGCCCCTGGAATCGCAGATAGACAGCCAGTCAGACGCATAAACTAGCTGAAGATGCTGCTGCTGCTGCTGCTGCTGCTGCTGCTCCCGGTTTTCCATTTCTTTTTGCCCACGGTCTTGTACCATCTTTAAGATTGTTAACGCCCCGCTCCGCACACCTTTGCCGCGGCAAACAGACACGGACTAACACACGCACACACACAGGCACTCGTACAGCGCAAACTTGTCGAAAATATATACGAAAATTGTTTAACAAGTTGAAGGCTGCCTAGAAAACTTTTTCACCTTCTCAGCGCAACCCGAGTTGAAAAAAAGGAATACAAAAAAAAGAAGACAGTGCAGATA
Source organism: Drosophila guanche (assembly GCF_900245975.1). Classification (NCBI taxonomy): domain Eukaryota; kingdom Metazoa; phylum Arthropoda; class Insecta; order Diptera; family Drosophilidae; genus Drosophila; species Drosophila guanche. The sequence continues at coordinate 16,346,984 of NW_022995743.1, read as the reverse complement.
GTACGACTATAAAATACCATCTACACAGATAAGTAATCTTTGCTTCAGGTTATCAATTAACTTACTCAAATTCCCTTCACATAGGAAAGAAAAACAGATCCATTTTGCGATAATCTCACACACATAAGAAAGGTCTGGCATTCCCTTGATCCGGGCACAAATACTGGGCACAATAATAGGAAGTAAAAGTGTAGAATAGCAAAGTTTGCATTGATCCATAAGTTTTGCCAGCTTCGGAGCTGTTCCGCTTACAGGCTGAGGCTACACTTTCTAGTCAACTTTAGCAGCAGCTCCGAGTTGGGCTTTTAATTAAATAATTTCTGCTCACAATGGCAGGCAGGCAGTCAGGCAGGGATTCGGGATGGGGACTGACTGTAGCGGACATTGGACAAAGGATTAGCCAAAATGTTCTATGCATTCTGGCTGTCTGTAGATTCTCGTTTCTGTGCAATTATTTCGGCTGGGAAAATATTTAACTGCATTTCCTATTGATTTTTGCGCTTGCAATCAAGTTGCCTGCGAGGCAAGCAGGAAATTGACGATCTCCTGCAATTGTTGTGCCTTACCTACGCCGGAGGAGCAAGAACTTCACCGGGGCCAGGAAGTAGTGGGCGTATTAGAAGCAAAAGCTGAAGCAGCAGCACTACCAGTTATCCGCCCTTTTTCTTCCTATCCTATTCCCTCCCATAGCCCCATACACACACAGAGATTCCAGCACAAACAGATGAAGCTGACTGTGTGTCAAGAGAAGAGAAGAGAAGAGAAGCGGTAAGGTGAGGTGAGTGGGTGAGGTAGGGTGCAAGGAGTAGGGAATAGTTAGAAGGATGAAGCAATGCTCGTCTATCGTTTATAGCAATTTCATTTGACTTCTCGCCTGTGTTTGCCGTGGGTCAATAAATGAGCGTAATATTTGGACTTTGATTCCTGCGGCTATATCTATACTGAGGATGGTACGACAGCTTCAGCTGCAACGAAGGGAGCGAGTGAGTGTGTGGCAAAACTCTTCGGCTTAAACAATACAAAAGCAATCTCTTATGCCAGTAAAATGCAATGAAATATTAATGAATGCCAAAAGTATGCAGTAAATTCAAGCAGCATTTCAATGGAATTTCACCATAATCTCTGTTTGTGCAATTCTATTTTCCATCAAGTTAAATTTGCGCAAAAGACTGGCCAAGAGGTTGAGCTGTAATGACAGGGAAAGTGCCGTGCCAAGCAGCTCGCAGCGAAGGTAACGTGCTCAAACTAACTTAACACAAGGAAACAGGACACTGCATAGCATAGGGACACACGCATACCTGTAGTCCCTTTTGTACAGGGAACGTGGACAGCTAGGGCCAGGACAGGGCTAATTCTCAGTCAGCGAGCGCAGCACACGACAATGCAACAACGACAACTGCAATGGCAACGGCAACGGCAACGGCAACGGCAACTGTAACCGTGCTGCAACCGTGCACCCGCCACCTTTCCTTTTGTATTATGAAAGCAGCGGCAGGCACCTGAATGTACGAGCAAGAGTACGAGAATATATGCAGTGATTCTGCCTCAGACAGCTTGGCCGTGGGGGGTGTTTTTTTCTAGTCCACTCACTTGCGAAACCCCACTAAAAACGGTAAACAAAAGCAGGACAATAGCCGAGCGGTGGCGCAAGGAGAACGCTCTGGCATGGCATGTGTTCATTGTCCAAGAGCTGTTCATGCATGGGCACGCATTCGTTGGGGCGCCTGCCCTGCCCTGCCCTGCCCTGTCCTGTCCTGTCCTGCCCTGTAAGTATGAGAGTCAGAGCTGGAGCAGTTGGCATATCAACTGGTCGGACATGGTGTAAACACGTTTAATGTTGTTGCCAATGCATGGCTGCAGTTCCTCTGGCTACCTCTGGATTGGTCTTCAAAGCAGGGACTAGGGCTGGGAGTGGGACTGGCTCCAGCCTCTGTATCTTCTTGGCCGTTGTTTCTACGTTTAATTTAATCTACTAGCCAAAGCTGCCTGCTACCTTGTCAGGGTCCGCACTTCAATCCCCATGTGTGGGCGTGTTTCTGTGCAAGTGTGTCCGCCTGTGTGTTAAGGGAGTAGAAGGGAGGCGCTGCTCGAGTGCACCGCAAGTCCATTTAACTTAACTTTGGCAGAGTTGGCCCTAGACCTGGCTGGCTGGCTGACTGGCTGGCTGGCTTGGTTGGTTGTTGCTCGGTTGCCACGTCTCGCTGCATCACTCAAACACACACAGAGGGAGCGACAAGGATGCGTCGTGTGCGTCAGCCTCTTGCCGTCAGCCGTGGCCCAGCAACGTAACTGTGTGAGCATCGTAATTTGCATGGTCAGCTTTCAGTTGTGGGACACACTGAGTGGCAAGTTGCTCCTCGTCCCTGGCTTAATTGCATGCAGGAATAGAAGCAACAGCATCAGCATCGGAAACTTCATCCAATTGCTGGTACCCACTTTTGGGCAGTCCTCATTCCCCATTCCATCCCCATTCCACATCCCCATGTTCCATTCTCTCTCGGTGCCATCGATAGCGCTTCCCACATTAAAGTTCGGTTTTAAGCCTCAAGATTAATACGAAACCTAAATCATGCATGAAAAGAGAACAAAAGTCAAAACCTCAACGATACCTTCTGGACAGGTAATTATGGGCAGTTGTGTGGAACATTAACAGAAATAAATATATGCAAACGTTTACAGCATGGCGACATGTAGTTTTTCCGTACTTCAAATCAGACAATGTTCATATAACAGCGACTGACTAACAAAAAATTAATGAACAAATGGTGCGCTCCCTGTTTTCCATTTCTCTTTTTTGCACAATTTTTTCCGCATTTATAATTTTATATGTTCATTTGCAATCGTCACCAAATCACTTACATGCCATTTAATTTAAATGGCTTGTACGTTAATCAACGACAACAAAAGCAGGAATCAAACGAATAAAACCGAAAAGTTTTCCGAAAAGAAACTAAAAAACCGTATCAAAACGACTACCTCAATTTGAAATGGCCGCGCAAACTATCGATTCCTGGCAAGCATTTTCCAGCACTAAACATTAGTCAGCTGATTGGAGTACGCCAATCATCTGCCTCATTACTAGGGCTACCATTTACGGTATATATACTTTTGGGGATATTTTAAATATATCTATATATATATATATATGTATGATATATATTTTTAATTAATTTCATTAAATAGAGCACACAACTGCCCATACTATACTATATTATCGATTGGTCAGCAACAAATTGTCAAATAACGTAACATTTCCTCCCCACCCACGTACTTTTAATGCAATTTTTTTGGCTGACCTTTTTAGTTCTAACCATATGTTGTAAGCATAAAGATAAGTCATTAAAATTAGCCAATCTTGTGGAAAATTGATTGCTAAATCGTATAAAATTATGGTTAGCTCTTAGAATCCTAAATAGCCTAGTAAAATTAAACAGAAGATCAAGGTCGTGGTTAATGATTTAAGATTACCATACATGGACAGTACATTTTGAAAATGTAAGGGTATATTTCTGTATATCTCCGAGGGTCTGTCGGTATATTTTATCGATAATTTCAAGGTCTCACTGCTCATCACTAAGTAACAAGGGAAAACAAAACAAAAGCATATTTTGGCGCTAATTTGTTTATAACAAATGAACGGAGCACGAAAACTAAAGTGCCTGAAAACTGTACGCCTGGGCGAAGTGCTCTACGATGAACAGAAGCGGCTGCTGATGCTGTGCCGCAGCTGCGAGCATTTTTTTCTCACATTTCAAATTTTCCAAAAACATTTGGTCGACTGCTCGGGCGTTAAACATGTTGTGAATGCCACCGATCCACTCAACTACGCGGAGGACAAACGTGAGACGAAATTAGCAAACGATAGACAGGAGGTAAGTGGACACGGCTCCCCATGGGACAAGCCACACTAACCGGAGACTAATCTCTTCTTGCAGCTGCACATTTACAACATTGAAGATGTGAGCAGCAGTGCCATTGACTGGGAAACGGAATTGGAGGATCCACGCTGGTACGATGACGGCGAAACGTGTTTATCCGCCCACTCCAAACCAAAGTCATCGCATTCCAAAGAAAATGTGGTGGGGAAGAAGCTATTGGCCACTGAGAAGCGCAAGAACCCCCCTCAGCCCCAGCAGATGGCCGCAACAAAGACTGCAAGGCGTCGGCCGAGCCCGATTCATACTTATCTAGCTAAAAAGATGAAGACAGAACCTCTCCGTGTGCCCCATGTGACGGAGGACCTGCAGCGTTTGGTCCAGCCATCGCCAGCAGCTGCCAACGGTGATGGAGCAACCACCAAAGCAGCATCAGCAAACGGTGGTGGAGGGACCACGAAAGCAGCAGCAACCACCGACACCACCCAGCAGATACTCAGTAAACTGAGAGCTTGTGGCGTGGATGTGAAGCGTTCCAAAGCTCAAGCAACGCCCACACCGACAGTCGACCCCGATCTGGCGAAAAAGCAAAAAACCCTCGAAATTATGCGTAAATTGCAATCAAAAGGTATTCAGTGCACCAAAATCAAAGGTGAAAATAAAACGAATCAGATCTCTACACAAAGGCTGATGGGTGAACAACCTGAGCCAATAGTAAAATCCAGTCCAAAGCTAATTACTAAGCAATACAACTCAAAAGCCATAATAGATACCCAGCTTTCGATGAGAGCCGAATCCAGTAAACCAAAAATTAATACAAAGGATTACAATGCACCCAAAATCAAAAAGGTATCGTATGCGCCATAGCATAGAGGAACAATATAGAGCTCTTGGGTGCAATGGATTGCTTCTGGTTAAGGTATTATTTTATAAGAAAATGTTGCCTTTGTAGGCTAAACTGAGGAGTATTAATTAACAAACGATATTTTAAATATAAATGCATCCTGTGGAGCGACAAAAAATTAAACTGTTAAAGTGTAGCTTGGGTTGACTGTTTGGTGCTGGGAGCGAGTTGAGAGGTGTTGGTATGCTAGCCCATTAAAATTAAGTGAAGCAATTCGACACCACAATAATCCCATAGTAGATCTAGATATGATAGTCCCATCTGCCCTGTCCGTTGTAATGGCGACCTAATTTAACTCAATCTTTTGAGAATTTAAAGTGAATTTGAATTAGCATCTTACCAAACTTGGGCAAACTTCACCTTTTAAAGATTTTGGGAAACGGCTTACAGCGATGTGGCAGCACAGTAAAAAGCACAAATAATAGCTCAAGCTTCAACGAATTTTAATGTTGTGGCAACGCTGTTATACAATTGCCCGCGCAATTCAATTTGAAGAATATTCAAACCCCACATGATTATTGCGTCGTAGATCAAACCCACAAATGACGAAATAGACAAGAATAGTTTAAAACACATTTTGAATGTATTGTGCAAAAGTTAAAAGTACTTAAACATACATTTCTACATAAACAGAATATATACGTATAAATTAAAAGCATAAATCATCTTCGTTTGTTTTTTGTATATATAAAATATATATCAAAATGCTTCAAAGTAACAAAAATATTCGAAACAAACACTAGAGAAACGTTAATTACACTCTGCACGTACATGTGTGTGTATAAAGAGTGATTGAAATGTGGTGTAATGTTCTGTTCATAGCAAAAGCTGCGCAAAGTAATAGTCCAAAAATATTTATCTGTATTTATCAATTGAGGATATTTAGCAATCAGATTGCTGGCACTTGTTACGTTGAAGCAAATGTTCTTTTTTGTTTCTAAAGCATTTTCTTGTTTAATTACATACACTCGAAATTATTTGGGCTGCCGGTTGTGCTGGGATGGGCAGAAAAACGAATCTACTTGGGGGCCAGGCTGAGTTTTCCCAGCAGCTGGCTGGCCTGCTGGCCGGCACTCTCCTGGGCATGGCTGGCTGCGTCCTGGAAACTTTTCTCGGCGGCTCCGCGCTTCTGGTCAACGTACTGGTTGGCCTCGTTCAGCTTCTGGTCCACCGCCTGGCTGGTCTGCTTGAGCGCCCCATCGATGGCGCCCTCAGCCTGCTTCAGCTTCTGATCGGCCACGTTCTCGGCGGCCTTGACGCTCTTGTTGATGGCATCGTTGGCTGCCTTCTTGGTCTGATCGACGGCATTGGCGGCGGCGCGCTGCGATGCATCGGCAATGTTGGCTGCCACCTGCTTGGAGTTCTGGGCGACGGCACTTGCCTGCTGCACGGTGTTGTCCACAGCCTGCTTGGTCTGGTTAACAGCACCAGCAGCACGATTCACACCCTGATCGATGGCCTGGCCAGCCTTCTGGGCCTCGGCCGTGGCCAGAGCGGCAGCATCCTTGGCTGAGAAGAGTATTGTTAGTAGGGGAAGATCTTTATTACAGGGATTCATCTAATAGTTACCTGTGCTCGTGGCCAACTGCTCGGCCTCGTTCTTGGTCTGCTGCACGGACTCGCCAACCTTCTTGGCCTGCTCCTCGGCCAGCTTCTGAGCCTCGAGAGCCTTGTCGTTGGCCAACTTCTCAGCCTCATCCTTCTTCTTGCTGAACAGACTGGCGGTCTTGTCGCCAATGTTCTTCAACGAGGCTGTGAACAGATTGAGAAATCTTCGATTAAAAACTACCCACTGATGATTGGCAATCAATTTGATTTGTACTTTGATTTTGGCGACTAGGAAACATGCTGAGAGGAATTCTAAATGAAAACTAAGCTCAGAACTGTCTCCAATTATAATTTATAGCCTGATGTAAGTCATCTGATTACAGATTTGATAATTGCGATTCCAGATTCCAAATGCCAGACAGCTAATTGCCGAAACATAAACAAATCAAAGCTATTTATAAGTCGAGCATGAACGATTTACATGACCGAAATTCCCATTCCCAATCCTCGAATCGATTACTACGAGTGACAGTTTTTTCTTGTCTGGTAATGCGCACTTTGTGGCGACCAACTTGGACCGGGCATGTCGTCAGTTTTAAATTTTTAAAACACATCACGGCAACACGAATTCATATTTGTAATTTAATAGAAATTAAGAAGCGCGAATGCCCCGAATGCATTCCATTCCATTCACATCAAATGACGTGAGCGTTCACTGAAATAGAAACATTGCCGTTGTGCCATTATAAGAGGTCTGAGGTCTGAGGTCTGAGCCGCAAAACGGAAGCCAGAGGAACTACTTCTGGCGATGCTCCGAGTATTCTCGTATAAAGAGAATTCCTTTTTCTATGCATAATCGCAGAAATAGAAAACAAAATACAAATGTTTGAATAATTCAAAGTATGTGATGTCATAATGGAGGGGGGTCCGTTAAATGATTGTTCGCCTTTGGTTCTGAAACTTTTCTTCACGCTTTGCGATTGCGATTACGATTGGTTCGGGAATGTGTTTATACTCCGTGCATAGTTGTGCCAGCTGAACCCAACAGATACAGATACTTAAATGGATTCTCTCTGTTGCCACTCGGTTAATTTTCACATAATTTAGTTTTCGGGGCACTTTCAATAAGCATTTAATGATCAACACGCTCCCAAGGAGGCTGAAAATTGTGCGAAAAGCATAGTTTCAGCTGGGGGAAAATGCCTTCAAAGATGGAGCAAGGTGTGGGGTAAGGTGTGGGGGAGGTGGATAAATATCTCTCTACATAATGTTTTGATTGCTAAGAACGATATAGGAAAATGTCTGCAGGCTACGAGCTAAAAAGTGCTTGCATTCCTTATTTAATACTCTTAATATTTAATGAAGCTAAATTGAGTAGCTGTTGGGTTCCACTTCATGCATTTATCAGTGCTGTGTTCGGGATTAAAATTGAAACTTAAATATGCAAAGAATGCGCGTAATATGTCATCGATGGAACCAGCGCCGTTTGAAACTTAAAACGCAATAAATGAACTATTTATAAAGGGAACAAATCGAATATTTTTGGACTAAATTGTATTCGCTGCAGCACACACTCACGGATGTCTGCCCATACGTAGAACTCTCCATACACTCTGGCGCTGGCAACCTTTTTTGTTAACATTTGCGTAATACTTCGCATTTACGATACATTTTGTTGTTTGTGCTTTGGTTGGGGTACTGTGACGGTATGTGGTCAATATATATGTGTATAAAAGTATAAAAAAAACCGGCTAGAACGGCAGAAACGAAAAGCATAGCCCAGGAGCAATGCCATGAGCCATGAGCCACGCTAACAGCCCAACAGAATCTCCTCTCACAGCCTCACAGCCAGATGTGTGGTTGGTTTGTTGGTTGATATTCTCGTCGTACCGCAAATAATGCGCAGAAGCTTCATAATACATAGTGGAAAGAAAACCTGTAGTTGGGTTGCGAGCGAGCACACTGAAGCGCAACACACAGACACCCATACAGATGCGAGTGTGGAATACGTGTATCTATGAGTAACTGCGATTTGTGGTCTGTGGCGGCATCACGTTCCAGTTCCACACCAGTTCTGGATGGGATGCCTTAACAAAACAAAAAGTAAAAAGAGTAGTCCCAGCTCCAAGCATACGAATCGATGAAGCTCGCTGCTCTTTGTTGTTGTTATTGTTGATGATGTCATTTGGGATTCGAGATACGCACAGATACATGGATAAGTTTTCTAGCAGCGAGCGCGTGGCAAGCGGAATTCGCACGCCCAATCAATTGTTGGGTGCCCCAAAGGCGCGTCATCCATTCATTGTCGAAGGTCATCTACTTCGTCAGTCTACGGCTGGCAACAGCTGGCAACAGGCCAAACGAAGTGTGAGTCCTCGCCTCAGGACTCCCAGGGACAATTGACGGCTGATGTCATGGCCCCAAACACGGGCAAACGGTACGAGTAAATCAATAAGCCAGCAAACCAGCAAGGACAACGAAACTCCTTTTTTTTATGAGTAATGCAAAGTCAGGGAAAAGTCAGAACTTGTTCTCAACTGCGGCTGGATGGATGAATGAGAGATTCTATTACGAACGATTCCCAGTACATGTTTGACTGGTTGTCGCCGTCTCGAGTGTAGCTCAACGAGTGTCCAATTGAATTGAACGACCCTAAACCTGACCCACAAACGAGGCAACAAATTACAAGGCCCCCCTTGAAATTTGCGCAATCTTGATGGTGCTTGGGTGGTGCTTGCTCTTAATTGAATTACGCCTGGGCATTGGGGATGCCTGGGCGAGTGCAGCAGCCAGATAAGAATGGAAACTGATTGGCTGCATTGCGAATGCATTCGGGGGGATGCGCCACGGTAGGGGAGGATATAAGTACAGGAGAGCGGCCAGCGGCCAGAGCACAGTGACTAGGGTGACGAGGAAGGTATCTCACCTTCAAGACATGAAGCATCTACTGACTGCACTCGTGGTTGTGCTGAGTGCCGCCCTGCCCGGTGAGCAGATCCTGGGATCGGCAGCCGGAGCCGGCTGCAGCCGCCGCTACCTGAGGCGGATCAATGGCAAGTGCTATTACTTTTCCGTGAAGAAGGTAAGGCACTGACTGACCACCACTGACCACCAGTTACTCATCCCATTTTTGACAGATGAACTGGCATGGGGCGCTGAACAATTGCCTGCGCAAGGGCCTGACTCTGGCCGATCTGAGCAACCCAAGAGATTTCTATGGAGCCATCGGCTTCCTCAGCTCCAAGGGCAACACGGAGGACTTCTGGTTCGGGGGCAACGATCTGCAGCACGAGGGCCGCTTCCAGTACATCAGCAACGGGCGCCTGGTGCGCTTCTTCAGCAACTACAGCATTGTGGAGCCCGCGGAGCACTCTGAGTGCGATGATTGCCTCGAGGTGCGCATCCGCTCCAACATGACGGTGGTGGCCGATGACAACTGCCTCGAGCGGCAGTATTTTATCTGCTCGGAGCGCTACTGTGACGACTCCGGTGCCGCCGCCAAGCCCAAGCATCACAGCCACGAGCATCTGCATCACTTCCACCACGACATTGGAGACAGCGACGGCGACGAGAAGGAAGTCAACGATGCCCCGCACCTTACCAGCGGGTCGGTAGAGCATGAAGGCAGCGAGTCGGAGGGTGCCGTAGAGTTTGCCGATCTGCCCGACGAGCTCAATGCAAAAACGTCAACCACGCAGATGATGGCGCAGATGGATGGGATGCTGACTACAGATATGGGACCTCCGCCAAGCGACTTGCCTCCAACAACAGTCAAAGATGAAGATGAAGATGAAGAAGGATCCTCCGACGAAGAAAAATCGTCTACGGAAAACAGTCAACGGAAATTGGGTTCTTCAGATGAAACAGGCGAAGACGAGGAACGGCCACCTGGTGATGGACTTGGCACACCAACACCGCCGCCAGAAGGAGAAGGATCTACGCCAGCAGGGACAGAAGGAGACGGAGAAACTAAATCCGGTGAAGGTGGAGTAACTACAGCGGGAGAAGGTGGAAGAACTGCAGGCGCTGAAGGTGAAGAAACCACAGGGGCAGAAGGTGTGGAAACTACTGCAGGAGAGGGTGGAGTTACTACGGCAGGAGAGGGTGGAGTTACTACGGCAGGAGAAGGTGCAACAACTGCAGGTGGAGAAGATGGGGCAACCACTACGGGAGAAGTAGGAGGAACTCCAGCCGGAAAAGTGGAAGGAGCTGCAGCCGGGGGAGGAGCTGCAGCTGGAAAAGGCGAAAAAAATGCTGCAGGTGAAGGTGGAGAAACTCCTGCTGCTGAAGGCGAAACTACGGCAGCGGCTGAGGGCGGAGCCACGACAGCGGCACCCGAGGGTGAAGCCACGACAGCGGCGGCCGAAGGGGAAACGGGAGCAGCACGAGCACCCCGGGCAAACGGAGTACCTCGATCGCAGCGAGCTGCACAAACACCCCTAGCAGCAATACACCACTTAATCTAATGCAAAATCCAGTTCTGTTTCTATTAAATCATTCTTCAATAAAATACAAAATCCTTGAGCCAAATTACGTTTTGTGTGAACCTTTGGGCAGTGAGTCCAAAAGATTTGGATATATACATACTTAATTCAAGAACTAAATGCAATTCGAGTAGATTGCAAGACTGCAACATCTTGAAGGAACTTCTCTGCATTATTAGGTGTTGAAATAACAATGGGATGGGATGTAATGGCTATTTATTGGAATATATTCACATGAATATACACGTAGTCTTTTGACAATATCAATTTATTTTGCTTCCCAAATGAAGGAACTTTTAACAGCATCTTCCTCCGCAGACTGGAGCATCTACAGCGAGCATCCAACTCTGATTGATTTGAATTATTTGAGGCACCGAGTGACCCATTGAACCACGGAACCACTGAAGGTTGAGGCACGTCCAATTGCATTTGATCGATTCGCTTGACATTCGATATGAGGCGGAATGGACGTAGGACCCAATTAAAGTGAGTGACTCTGCGATTGGCGGCTAATGCTCTCGTCACGGACTCAAGAGGGTATATATAGAACAGGAGTTAGCACGCAAGTGTACAGTTTGGATGGACAGGCGGCAGATGCAGCCATGAGGATTCTTCAAATTGTGATACTGACCTTGATCGTAGCGCATCCCGATCAAGTTCTGTCCGCCCGAAAGCGCGGTAAGGACAAAAAAGCGGATGCCAAGGGAGGTCCTTGCGGGAAACCCTATCTGAGGCAGCTGAATGGAAGATGCTACTACTTCTCCGCTAAGAAGGTAAGTTCGAGCAGTCTAAAAAGGGTTACGGGGCTCACTCATTCAGTGCCCTCCATCCGCAGATGAACTGGTTTGGTGCCCAGAACAATTGCCTGCGAAAGGGCCTCAATCTGGCTAATTTGGGCAGTCCGGAGGACTATAAATCGGTGCTCCGCTTCCTGAATATGCGGGGCAACATGGAGGACTATTGGTTCGGGGGCAACGACCTGCAGGCGGAGGGACGCTTCACCTACATCAGCAATGGCCGCATGGTCCGCTACATGGGGGAACTGGGCTTGGTGGAGCCGACGCATCGCTCTAACCTTGACGACTGTCTGGAGGTGAGGCTGCGGGCGAACAGCACCATGGTCACCGATGACAACTGCCTGGAGAAGCAGTACTTCGTCTGCGAGAAATTCGAGCAGAAGTGTGCCACGCCCACGAGCGATGCGGTGGACAACACGCAGCACAGCCACGAGCACTTGCATCACTTCCACCACGACCCAGCAAAAGGAGAGAAGAGGGAAGAGGGAGGGAGCGTTCAGGAAGGTATGGAAAGCGATTCGCGGCCGGTTGATAATACGAATTCAGCGGAGGTTGGGGAAACGAGCCTTGAGGCACCGCAGGCGCTGGAGGAGCCAGCAGCGCAGGAGCCAGGAAAAGAGCCAGGGACAGGGACAGAGCCAGAGGCAGAGTCAGGGGCAGAGCCAGAGGCAGAGCCAGAGGCAGAGGCAGAGGCAGAGCCAGAGGCAGAGCCAGAGGCAGAGCCAGAGGCAGAGCCAGAGGCAGAGCCAGAGGCAGAGCCAGAGCCAGAGGCAGAGTCAGGGGCACAGTCAGGGGCAGAACCGGAAGCCGCACAGGCACCCGAGGAGGAGGAACCGATCGACGAGAGTTCACCTGACGAGGGTTCAACTGACAAGAGCGAATCCGACGATGAAACTAAAGAACAAACCACTCCGTCTACTAGCAGAAGTGAACCTCCAGCGGGTGCTGAGAACCCAGCTGCAGAGGGAGGCGCCACCAGCCCTTCCGCGGCTCAAGCTGCTCCTGGTGCCAGCGTCCAGCCAGAAGGTGCCCAAGCCACGACCCCCGGCACACTCGAGGGTGCACCGAGCGCCCAGGCTGGCCCAGGTGGCGAAACCATCTCCACTGCTGGTCCAGGTGCCGAAGCTCCAGCAACTGGTGAACCTGCGGGCGGAGAAGCTGCAGCCGGAGAAGGCGGAGCAACTCCACCGGCAGAAGGAGGCGCAGCTACTGCAGGAGAAGCAGGAGCAGCTAATGCTGGAGAAGGCGGGAAAGCTGCAGCGGGCGAAGGAGGAGCAACTACGGCAAGTGAAGGCGGAGAGACTAAAGCCGGGGAGGGTGGAGAAACCCCAGCGGGCGAAGGTGCAGCAACTGCAGCAGGGGAGGGTGCCACACCTGCAGGCGAAGGTGGAGCAACGGCAGCCGGAGAAGGTGGAGCTACTGCTGCGGCAGAAGGTGGAGAAACTACAGCCGCGGGAGCAGCTGCTGAAGGTGCCAAAACCACCACTGCTGGGTACCAGTTTGTTCCACTGCAGGAGTTCACCTATAACCCAACCCACTGAACCACACTGAAGCGAATGTCTAGAAATCTAAGGGATCGATGAATATAAATACAAAAATATATGGTTGAGTTTTCAAACGAATAAAATAATACAAGCGTGAGAGTGTGAGAGAGAACGCGAGATTGCAGAGGGAATCGGGCTGTGTTTGTGTTGGCTAGGAATGTTTTGTGGTGTGGCTTTGCAGATGGATCCGCGGCATGCAGTAGTTGTATAGTTGTAGGATGAGTATTTCTGAGCCTTGTAGGGGAATGCAGCTACTAATATTGAACTAAACTACGACGCAGTCGGTGAGGCATGTCTAGACATGTTCAAAACTATCAACTAAGTTCTTGGCAGTGTGAAAAGTTCGAGAGAGTTCAGGAGATCGACAGATCGGGCTACTTACATTTCGATGCATCTGTTTTGCAATGACATTGAGTGGGGGGAGCAGATAATATTTATAAATACAATATATTGTATGTATGTGTATATTATGTCGAAAATATACGATAATATATTACTGGCTAAAAGGCAGAACAGAACCAATTCGCGTTTCTATTTTGTTGCCGCTTGCTTTCAAGTGGAAAACTTTTGAATAATTTCGACAAAATAGCGAAATCAGACATACGGCAAAATACTTATGAATACATATTCCACTTGTGTTTGATTTGATTTTTTGCACCCACTTCAAAGAACATAAATATTCAATCCATTATGAACAGATACATTTTTGAAACTCAAATAAATTCCAAAAGAAAACATAACTAAAGCACTGTCCCAATAGATATACAAAGTATATACATAGAATATATATAGATATAGCTTATAGATGGAACACTCTTGTATGTATCTGAGTAGCTATAATTATATTTGTTTGGGTATGGGTGGGTTGTCTCTGAGCGAAGAGCAACTTATAGTTATGTTCCCAAAGGGGATGGACTGCATAGAAACTGCGCCATAATTGGCTTACGTATCGTCATCATCATCGTGGGTAGCATCATCATCTAAGGCAGCAGAGGAGTCAAGCCACGGTAGCGGACAATTAAGTTTTTGTTATTGCTTCTGCTATCGGATCGAACACGCCCCAAAGCCCCACCCACACAGAGTGCCATCCCATTTCCCGGATCCCAGCGGCCACACAGCTCCAACTCCTTCCTTGCTGATGATGTAATTTGTAGTCACTTTTTTTTGCTCCATTTCGAATGCGGGTCATAGGTCAGACCTTTGGTCTGGCGTCTCACCATTCCAATTAATCCACATACATACATTCATACATACACAAATACATACATGCACGTATATTTAGCAACGTAGAAACAGAGTATATACTTAACAACTTTAGATTTCTAATTTGGCAACTTTCACAGCAATTCAAATGGTTTCTTTTTTACCTGTAATCGAGCTGAACATTTTGGATACTTTGTTGCTGCGTGCTTCGCGTTATTCACTCGGAATTAATTAACTTCCTCGCTTTGGCTTCTATCTTTTTTGAATTTGTGCTGGAATTTGGTATTTGGGTGTGTTTTGATGTTTAGTCTTAGATGCGGTCAACGATATTTTGGTATTTGGTGCCGAAGCGCGTTTATTTTTAAACCGTCCGATTTCTTGTTCTGTTGGTTGCAGTGTGACCGCAGAGTTATCCCTCAAATAAGCTCGAACTAAAGCTTTCCATTTTCTAGAAATATACCTAAAAATATACCAACAGAAAATCCACGAAATTCCTCGACTTTGATTTTCTCACTAGTATTACCAGCTAGTTAAGATTCTTAGAAATAAAACTATAATTGAATCCTCGCGGGCTCATTTTTGCGTTTCAAAGATGAGCACGAATATACAGCAGAAATATACCAAAAGTAATATACGTTCACATTTAAAAATGTTGTAAAAAATACCTCACAAAAAACGCACATTTCTGCATTTCAAAGCTTAATATTGCCCAAACGGTAAGATAAAACCACAAAGTGTTTGGATACACTTTGTAGAGGCATTCATTAGCTTTAAATAAAGACTACGTTTATCACAACCAGATGTAAGATACTTGAGTTGTGTGAAAAGAACAGCAACCTCTAAAATAAGCGTAAATAAAAATACCAGATTTTAAAAATTGTTTAAATAAAGGTTCAGCCATAGAAAAAAATAAGAATTTTCAAACCATTTCTAAGCCCCATATATTTTATTAAAAGTTGGTTTGGATAGAAGAGGCAAATCGTGTCGAGTAGTGTTATGATTACCAGCTAATTAGGAGTTTCAGCAATAAAAATATAATTTTATTCAATTCATTAATCAATTCTCCACAAGATTTCACGACTTCCTTTTATTAAACTGCTTTCAAAAGAAGGTTTAAACTATAAAGGTCAACAACAACAAAAAGCATAAAATCCCCAAAAGTAAGAGAGAAACTCAAACTAATCGTAATCTCACGCCAGTTGGCATTTGAGTGGAATTTGTATTGGCTGCTTGAGCTAAAAATGGCACTCTAGAGACATAAACTGATTTTTGAGCAGCGTCCAGCTTTTGTCAGATATCCAAAAGCCTAGTTAATGCGCTGCCAGATATACTAAAAACAATGTTTTAAGCTTTGCCAGACTGTCAAAACATTTTTTGATTTAATGCTTTGGATATCCTTTTTATTGTCAGGTCTAAAAAACAGCTCCATTCAAGAATTGCTTCCGTTTCTCAATTTTTACCACATTAAAAGCAAATGCAGAGTTGCCGGCCACTAGAAAAAAGAGAGTGTCGAGCAATTTCAGCAAGTAAATTAGTCATGGCCTGGGCTAAAAGAGCCATGTCGGGTATATTTTACTTTAAATAACTCGTACGAGATCTCGTTTATTGATTTCAAAAAATGTTCCTCCTGGCTTTGGTTTATTTGCTGCTGGTGCTTGATAGTCCCCTCCAAGTCAAATCAAATAATATTTCGAGCTATTTAAGAGGCTACTACCATCAGGTGAGCGGTGTTTGATGCCTAAATGAATGCATTCCATCTCTTATTTTGCTCTCAAATGCCACAGCCATGGAATGGTGATCAGTCTGATCGCTCAATACCGAGTTATGTAAATATTTTCGCTGGCGAGCATCACGTGTTCAACAATGAAACTTCCGATGCTCAGGATCTGCTCGATATCCACAAAATTGAGTTCGGACGTTCGCCACGCCAAATTAAGAGTGTTTCATGAGTGAAAATAAAAGTATTGAGAGTAAAAATTCATGTGATTACAAATTTTAATTAAATGACTCTGCTAGAATCTACGTAGGGTACAAATATATGTGTATAAAACAGTCGACTAAAGGTAAAACTATCTCTAGGATTAGCGTGTATCAAACAAACACTTAGGACTATGTACAGTTACATATTACAAAGGAATTTAATTGTGTGTGTGTGTGTGTGTGTGTGTTATGGCAATGGGTGTGTGGTTGGTGTCCTGTCCCCTTCTACTTGTTGAAGTTCTCAATCTGCTGAAGGACCCAGCTGCGCGATGCCGACTGACAGACGACAATTCCTCTTTTGAGCTGATGCTGGTGGGCCAGCAGCCCTTGCACGGCCTCCTTGGAGGGTTTCGGCGGTGGGGAGGGGCGTGGCCCAAGTGGCGGCGGCGGTGGTGGACTGCTGGGTCGCCTGACGTCGTAGTCGCCGCTGCGCTTCTCATTGTCGTCGCTGTAGATGGCCGAGTCGCGGAAGTCGTTCTCCAGACTGTCCTCCACCTGTCGCTCGTACTCGAAGTTGGTGGGCCGCGGATCCGCCGCGGAGCGCTTGCGCTGCTGCTCGCACATGCTGTCGCTGGAGGAGGAGGTCAGCGAGAAGACCGAGTCCCGCTCCGAGCTGACCATGGCCATCAGGCTGAACAGCATTTTGGGATCCGCGTAGTCGACGTGGGCCATTCGCTCGCCCAATGCCTCGCTGCCCTGCCGATGCAGCACGCTCTGGCGGCACATCTCGCTCACATCGGAGACACGTCGCTCCGGGGGCCGGTTGGTGCGGCCAAAGGCCAGAGTCAGGTTATCGATGGACTTGAGGGCACGCGGCAGCAGTGAGCTCTCCGAGTGGGACACGTTCTCGTGGCCATCTCCACCGTTGGCGCCGCTCAGCAGGCGCTTCATCAGGTTCTTTGGTATGGGGCGGGCGTATAGGGCGGTCGTCTGATCCTCTAGGCAAAGGTTGATCACCGTCGTCTGGCTGTCACGCTTCAGGGTAGAGCCGGAGGAGGAACTGGAACAGGTGGCATCCGAGCTGCAGCTGTCCCGCTGCACTGCCTCCTCGCCCACCCTCTGAAGCACTCCCTCCGGTGAGTAGACCAGAGTCACGTAGTCCGACTCTGGACGCGGTGCCCCCGTTGTGGTCTTGCTTCGCTTCATCAGCATCTGGGAGGACTTGGCGCGTCCTAGGACGGGGGAGAACTTGTACGGGACATGGACATTGCGCAGCAGAGTCTCGTAGATGGGCTCCTCGTGCTCGGCCAGTCGCTCCACCTGTCGCTTGGCTTGCTCCTCCAAATCCAAGGGCGGCGGCGAGCGAGACGGCGGGCGTGGCGGCAGGGCTGGCACTCGATTGAGATCCAGACTGGGCGACAATGGACTGACGGGGCTGACGGGACTCTCGCGCCGCTTCTGCTGCTTGTTGTAGATGCGCTCGAACTCCTTTGTGTTCTTGAGCAGATCGAGCACAATCTGGGCATCACGCTTGGACTTCTCCGCCGCCGACAGCAGCTCCTGGTTGCCGTAATACTGATCCTGTTCGTGGTCCACACCCACCACATCGGACGTGGGCTCGTTCAGCGTCTCCGCCTCCTTGGCTAGTTCAATGTCCTGCTCGTGGCGCAGCTCCTCCGTGGACTCGGTTATCTTCAGGATGGTGGAGCTGCTGCTGTCGAACTCGCTGAGATCCATGTAGAACTTGGAGCAGCTCTTGCTGCTGGTGCGCTGCTTCTTCAGCGTCGCAATCCGCTTTGGCATGGTCTTGTGGTTGTATTGCTTCACCTCGAAGAAGCCCTTGGCCTTGGCCTTGCGCTCGCTCAGATCGGGCTTGCTGCCCCGCAAAGAGGCGGCGCTGTCATCGTCCTGCTCCTGCTCCCGCTCCCGCTCCCGATCCCGGTCCTGCTCTGCCTCCTCGTCCAGGCTGAAGCCACCGATGCGTGGCACGGACTTGCTGCGCTCCTTGAGCGCCTTGTAGCTAAAAACTGGCGACTGCGACTTGGCACTGCGACTACGTTGATCGCGCAGAATGCACAGACACTGATCCGCCGGAACCGGCTGATCCTCCTGCCTACTGCACTTGCACGCCTCCTTGGAAGGGGATTTGGTCGCATCCTTTCCAGAGGCATCTCGCTTGCGATACCGCATGGCGGCTGCCAGCTTCTGTAGGGCCGTGTCATCCAGGCTGTTGTTGCGGGACAGCGGCTTCGTGGGTTTCGCAGCCTTGTCGGCTTCCTGCTCCTGGCTCTGGTTCTGGTTTTGGTCCAGCTCCAGGGACTCGTTGAAGGAGCTATCGAAGGAGGTGGAGTTGCTCACCGTCTTGCGCTTGCCCTTGGAGTTGCGCTGTCGAATCTCGCTCCGACGACAGGCATTGCGCCGCTCCAGGTACGTGGGCGTGGAGTTGCTGCTGGAGTGAAGGCTCCACTTCCAGGTGCTGCGATCCGGTGTGCGATCTGCGGGAGAGCCAACGTTAGTTGAGGATTAAAACCAAGAGCGGGTCGTGATAAGCGGGTGAGAGCGGGAGTGGGACAAGCACCAGTGTGTGAGGAGTAGAGGAGGATGCATTCTGGCAGCCCAATCGTGGATCATGCGGCTCATGCGGTGGTCAGTGACTTGGATTAGTAGTTAAGTTGGTTCTTTCGTATGTGGGTTAGGATGCATGCAACACACAGACCCCGATCCCGAGCGTGTTAATAAAGGCCAATTAAAGCTAACAAATCCAACTAGAAATAACGAATCTCTTGGTACTTACTGGGCTCTCGATAACAACCAGCAACGAACGATAAGCGATAAACCGACTCTACGATTACGATTACGATTAACGATTAACGATTACAGTTAGGATGGTTATAAATATTGTACTGGGATTTTATTTGGTTATTATAGCAGTTGGCTTGTCAATTCAATTTAGTTTTCTGATCGCATTTTGGTGAACATTTTGGTAGATTTAGTTTTCAGTTTTCAGTCTCGGGATGGGGTTGGTTTTTGCCTTAGAAACACCCTTAAAAACTAATCAAAGTTTTCTTTTCTTTGTTTTGGGTTGTTTAGTTTTAGAATGCATCACTGGTAGTACTACAACGGTAAACATATAGCATTTGTATAGAGAATAGAGTTAATTCAGATCGAGATAAATAGCAAAACACACAAATAAAGCTAAGAGTGAGTTTAGCCTTGAGCTTTGCCACCTAATCAACTAATTAGTATTAATGTACGACACCAAAAAATAACAAAACAAAGTTTACATCATGATGTGGACCGAAACAGATGACGATTTCCCGTGGTACAGTTGTGCCCAAGAAATTTGCAATTAAAATGTGCCTACATCGAGGCAGAAAATAAATAATAAATCAACTTGCCAGCCGAGGCGTCGACAGATTTGGCACGATTTTGGTTTGGGGAAAGGCAACCAGAGACACAGAGCACAGAGGCACACAAATCTCTCCTAACGACTCTGTGGCACTCGGTTATGTCACTTGGTTTAGCTGGAGCGTGCGAATCATACATTGTACAGTGAGAAAGGAACAGGCACTTGCAAAATGGGTAAAAGGTACCCGCATGTGCATAACTGTAGCGTCAGGCGGCAGGCTTAGCCACTTCATCATCTGTGCCTCATTCCCAGTCCAAATCGTTAAGTGTTTCGGCCACATCAACAACAGCGACATAACTACAACAACAACAAAAAACTAGACTCCTAGAGGCAAGAGGCTAGAGGCTAGAGCCTAAACCAAACCAGCAAATGGAAGACCGTGTGGTGCGCTCACCTTCCTCGTTGCCCAGCTGATAGACAAGCTCCTTGGCTCGCATGGGTATGTCTAGCTTCTCCAGCATGACGCCTTTAATGTGCTGCGTCCACACACGCTTCTGGTCACGATTCCTGGCCGTCAGCTTGATTTGATGGCGCGGCTCATCGAAGGGTATGACATAGAAGCTGGTCGGCTCCCCAGGCAAGTGTTCGCTCAGCATCAGATTATTTTGCTGTGCGAGAGAAGATCTGGTAGTGAAAGTGGCAGAGATCCCAGGGAGATCCTTCAACTCACGTGTATGTAGGTCTTGAACTGCAAGCGTCCGTCCTCCTTCTGCTTGGTGATGATCAGCATGGTGGCAAAGAGCAGCACCAGACGCGGCTTGTTGTGCTGCTCCATTAGGAGGCCCTCCTGGCGCAGTTCACCCAAAACGGTTAGCTCTACGGATGCCACAAATGTTAGCAGAAGTTTCCCCTGGAAATCACAGAGCACTTACCCGGTCCGAGCCAGCCATCCAGTATGCCAGAGAGCTCCTTGACGCGGCTCTGCTGCTCCTGCTTGCGCTTCACTTGGTCAATGTTGTGCGCCACCTGGCGCATAATCGCATAGGCCTCGGCCACCTCCTTGACATCGCAGTGTTTGCGCAGGCTCTGTGGAATGGGAGAGACAGTCAACTGTCAGTCACTGTAACCCCCGTTTCCCCAGTTCGTACTCACGTCGAGCAGCAGATGGTACTTCAAGATGCGCTGAACCGGCTTCAGCAGATAGGAGCCCAGGGGCAGGCGATGCTGCAACATCTTCTGCGTGGAGGCCAGCAGGGAGTTGGTGTGCGTCGCCTGCAGCAGTTTGGTCAGCAGCGAGATGGCTTCCGGGTAGCTGGTGCTGCGGGGGAGGCGAAACGAATGACATATTCGTAGAGTGAACGGGCAAGAGATTTATGGCTGGTGCTTCGCATGGGAAAGCGCCTTTAGGTCTTCATCAGGCGAACATGAAATTTGACTTTAAAATCAGCTATTTAACGAGTGGGAGGACAGGACCGAGGCAGGACAAACGGATGATATATGCCGCTGTGTCATTCGGGGCGACAAATCAAACTCCAGCCATCAAACTGGCTGCCCTCGCTCGACTCCAAATTGGCACTGACAGGCCCCAACAGCGGAGCAATGGGGCAATGGTTTTGGGGTAAACGTCAGGCGTTTAAATGGAACATGGCGTGCCTGGACTGCCAAAGATGTGGCCATCGTCATCGTCATGCCATGCCATGCCATGCCATGCCATGCTGCTATCGAGATTATGTGGCCTGACCGCCGCCGCAGTTACCGTTCTTGGCCGCCATTCGTATCAGAGATCCAGCAAACACGCCAGTCAGCCAGCCAACCAACCAACCAACCAACCAGTCAGCCAGCGATGGTCAGTGGCTTGCCTCCAAATCACAGTCAGGGGAAGAGGTCAGAGCAGAACTCGGAGGAGATTTACTCACCAATAAGTTGTGTACACATCAAAGCCATCGCGCAGATCTATGAAGCATCTGGCGATTCTGCCCGGCTCCATGCCCGAGTTGATTAGACGCTGCAGCAGCTGCGAGTTGAATTCGTAAATCTCTTCAATGTTGGCAAAGAGTATTTGCAATTCGTTGATACGCAGACACGCACGCTCCTTCCAGTCCAGCAGGTAGCTAAGGTAGGACATTAGAACATCAGTTACACATTCCATGGGTCAGCTTTGGGACATCACTTACCCCTTGATGACCTGACCCAGATCCTCGACAAAGCTGCGCTCCGAGTCAATGATCTCGAGACTCGCACGCTCCAGGACACTCATTGTCACCGTGTGATGCGGATGATGATGATGGTGTGGATCCCCCAGCTCGTTCTCGCTCTCCGCCAGACTCTCCACACTGGCCAGATACGAGGTGGCCGTGTGCTTCCCGTGCAGCAGCTGATCTGAGCCCGAACTCGAGCTGGACGATGTGGAGCAGATAGAGGAGGAAGACAGCGGACGATTGTTGAGGCGTGCCAGTTCGCTGAGGCGTGCGGCAAACTTTGGCTTGATGTCGGTCAGACGATCCAAACTCTCCGCCGACAGCTTATTGGCCTCCTCCAGCTCCGCCAGCTGCTCGGCTGTGGGCAGCTTCAGCGGCACTCCAGCGCCCAGTGTCGAGGCCTTGGCACTGAGGCTCTTGGTGCGGGCATAGGTCAGCAGCGGGGAGCTGCTGATGGTTGAGGCACAGGCGGCCGAGGAGCTGCGCACCAGCGGCTTGCCGATCAGCGGCTTGTTTATGGCCTCGATGAGCTCCGCCTTGGGACCCTCGTTGGCCCCCAGATCGCCCAGGGTGAGCCGCTCGATGTGCTGGGCCAGCAGGTCAAAGTTGATGGTCTCCACCACGGGGCTGAGGGGTTCGCTGCACACAAACTCCTTGGGCCGCACCACGGCGGCGGGGGTGGCGGGGTCGGCGGGTGTGGCGGGCTTTGAGGAGGGGCTGTCTGGGGTGGCTGGCTGGGCGTGCTGCAGCTGGGCACTGGTGGCCGCCAGCTGCTCCATCTCGATCAGCTTGATGCTCTGCTGGGACTCGTAGCGGGGCAGCGTCAGTTTTCGGGGGGAAAAGGGGTTACCATCAAAGTGGAACGGGGTGCCGGGCACGCTCTTGTTCGTGGGTGTCCTGTCGTCGTCCGAGGGTGTCGCTGGCTGCGGCTTTCGCGCCTTCTCGGCGGCGGCAAAGGTCAGGGAGTTGACGTACTCGTTGCTGGCGTCGAAGGTGGCCACCAGTTCGTGTCCGCCCTGCGTGGACAGCTTGCCCGTGATCTTGGACAGGGGGATGTGGGAGAGTTTCAGCTTGGGCGTGGACGTTGCAACAGGAGGATGCCCTCCTCCTCCTCCTCCTCCACTGTTGGTGTTTGTCTTGACGTAGCGCCCTTGCGTGGGACTCCTTTGGGATAGCTGCGGGGAAGGTTGTGACTGCTGCTGCTGCTGCTGCAGTGCCTCAATGTCAATGGCATCCACTGGCTCGGCGTCCGAGTGCGTGATGATGCGATGCACGTTGGCGGAGAGGATGCGAATATTGTTGCCTCGTCGGCTGCCGCTCGAGGCGAGGCTGCTGTTGCTGCTGCCCAGCTCCTGTCGCCGATGCACCACCAGGCGGCTCAGCTGTGCCCCATCCGGCTCGTCCCGCAGCCCAGCAACCACCACTGGCGGAGCACGTACGCTGGCTGCAAGCTGAGAGCTGGAGGCAGTTAGCGAGTAGCTGGCAGATTGATCATCGCTCGAGGATCTGCTCGATGTGGAGCTGCTGTTGCTGCTGCTGCTGTTGCTCCTCTTGGGCGTTGACTCTCCACTGCTGCTGTTGGTCTTGGTTTTGGCTTGAGGCTGGACCTGGCTCTTCGTCTCGTGTGTCGCAGTGGGAGCTGCCACGCCCGCGCTGGCGGCCAGGCTGTTCGTCAATGTGTCGTAGATGCCCAGCAGCGAAGGTGCCAGCTCTGTGGTGCTACCTGTAACGAGAGAAAATGTTTAGCTGCAGTTTTTGGCTGTGTGTGTGTGTGTGTGTGTGTGTGTGGGTTGTGTGTCTAACGCTTCAATATAATCTGGCGATATGTTGCTATAATTTTGCTGCGTAAAATGAATTATGCCAGGGCACGGACACCGCCAACAGACGGCTGATGTATTGAGTTGTTTGGCCCCAGGATTTGGAACCCCAGCTCAGAGGCCATCAGTCAGTTAATGGCAGCGGTAGAGAGTGGGTTCTGGCCACGATCAGACTGCAGTCTGCAGTCTGCTGCATAAATAAGTAGGTTGCCCGTGCAACAGCTTGTTGCATGAGCCGTGCCTGCCTGGCGGCCTGACATGTGAATTGATATGCCAACGCAACATGGCCAAAACCACAGTTGGCCAGCAAGCAGGCAACCAGGCAACCAGGCAACAGGCCAGCAGACAAGCAGCCATGCAACACTGGCAATTGGCATGAACATTCCATAAGCCTGCTCATCATTTCTCACAAATGCTTCAATTAATCAAAAGAGCGCACACAACTGTGTGGATTTAATAACATTATCGACAGGCAGACAGACAGACAGACAAACTCTTGGATATATAAATTATAGATCGCGTCAGTCAATAGTCAATAGAGCATGAAGCATGAAGTAACTTTAACGATCGTTCCCTGCCCGTTCCCTCCCAGAGAGAGACAAAGGACTGCAAATTGCTGGCCACGGAAATCGAGGAGTTCGTGAATATTCTATAAATAAGAATGGAATTCCTTGGGCTCCACTCTCCTCCCACTTGTCTCGACTGCACTTGGTATCCATCTTCATTGTGGCCTTAGTGACTGTCTGCGATTATCTGTTGGCACATTAAGCTAACAGCCTCTCCCTGAGCAAATCAGCAATTAACTTTTAAAGACAAAACTTGTGTGCGTCGTCGCGGCCCACGTTGATCGGCGGCTACCGGGTAATAGAAATGGCCCAGACCAGAACCCGGTTTTATTTCTCTTCTTTTCAGCTATTTAGAATGCTGCGGGTACTATTAGCATAGCCACCATCCTCCACAGTAGCCGACGGGGCACTTTTTCTTCTAATTGCGAATGGTGTCAAGTGGGACTGGGGACTCCGAGTCAGCATCGAGCCAGCTTCCAGCCGGGCAACTGCTCTTGCTGTTGGCAACATGTTGAGCAACATTTTGCAACGCCACGAACAACAATTAGTTTGCATGAGTAGAGTGCCACGCCCACTGACAAACATTGCCAGAGAGAGAGAGAGGCTGTCCCGTCCTGTCTGGCAGTCTTCCAATCTTCCAGTCGCTCGCTGTCTACCCAGAGCCTGTCTTTTTCGGTACTGACTGACGACAAGTCGTAAACATGATTTGTACATTTAATTTTCCATCATTTTGTTTGATTATTTTGCGTGGGCAGCATCCAGGCAGCAGTCGATAGATGGTTCGGATTGGATCGGTGCTGACCCAGTTAAATGGCCAGACCAGAGCGTTTTGCTTAATTGCCGAACCGTGGGCTGCTGTGCCGTCGACAGGTTCTATCTACCCCACTCCCCTGTCTCTGCTGACTCTAATCGCTGCCACTTGCCGGGGGAGCATTTAATTAAAGGCCAACCAGCTGTGGCGCAGGTATTTGCAGCTATTTATGGCAGAGCCGACCATGGAGTATCCATCCTCTAATCTGGCCGTCGATCTGCGACTGAAATATGCAACAAATTCTTCAGGCCTGTCGCAGGCAACCGACAGGGGAAAACAATGCCATGCCGGCAAAGTGCGGCTCGGCTCTCTGTCATTTTGCAATTTGCAATTGGAGTAGCCAACTCATGGCCAAAAAGGGTGTCAGGGACAGAAACAGAAACCGACGAATCAGAGACGTTGGCTGTGGTGCAGCTATGATACTGCGGAGAGGTTGAAGTCTTGTTTGGTTTCATTTTCCAAATCCAAATCCCTTTAATGCCCCAGCGACAAAGTCCAGCCAGACCAGACTGGCTTCACGTGTCCCTCGTAGCCCCAACACCTGGAGCGTAGCTCTTAAAGCTGGCAATTTATGGCTGAGCTGACACAATTTCATAAGGCCCGAAAGGCTCTGGCGGCCTAAAGATTACGCGATTGTGGCTAAAAATATCAACGCAGCGCCCAAAGGTCATTCAGGGTCCGGAACCGGACTCCGACCCTGCAGAAGATGCAACTTGCAGCCTGCAGCTGCATCGTCGGCATCATCGGCGTTGACAAGATGTTGGCCAGGCGTCTGGGCCTGATTTATAAGCCAAGTGCAAGTCCCCACAGTCCCCTCGACATTGAATTATGTGAAGGCGGCAGGGGAAAGTGCTGTCCGATGCCTATCGGAATTGCCACCAAAATCGAAATCGAAATTGGAATCGGAATTCGAATTCGAATTCGAATTCACCGTTCAAATGCTGCACCTCTGCGGCGACGCACCGGGATGATATTTTATTTATGCATTGACTGTGGCTCCCCCTCCCCTGTTTGGTGTCTTGGCCAGCTGTTGATGGCGTTAAATTAATGCGCTTAGTCGCCATCATCATCATCATCGTCATTATCATCACTGTGTCGTCGGTGTCTGCATATCGTTGTCGTCTGGCAATTGATATTTTAATCGGCATTTCAGTTTGTCTCTCCCCCTGGCCTGGCGCCAACGCTTGTCTGCTGTTTAGGGAAATGCTGACCCATGGTGGGGTGGGGGCTGGCATTATCAAACTGTAAGCGGCCAACAGCAGACGTGTCCCAAGCGCTCATGGCTTATGGGCACGCATCATTTTGCAACTGCCAATTAAGTTGTTATTCAATGCGACTCTGCCCCGATAAGAAACCAAAGTAAAATGCAACTCCACTGAGACTCAAAGCTGCAACACTGCGCAATGGGCCACATGCCTAGGACACATGTTGGGGGCAAAACTGTGAATGGAAAATGGCCAGGAAGTCGTAAAACGCGTCGAAAACAATAAACCAAAATACAATCAATCATTGGCAGCAGATTCCAAGAGTTCAATCACTCAAAGATTGGGCTACATGCAGTTCGAGAATATGCCTAGATTTCTATGAAGGAAAATCAATCAATATCTTTGGATGAACTGAGGCTTATCGCTCCATGCAAATCTCCCCCCATGTATAGTAATGTTAATTTAGAGCCATTTATGATTTCTATGGGGATTAAGCAACGTTTCCGCTTTCCCCCCACCACGCCACACAAATGTGCTGGAAATTCTTTTCAAATTGAGCGAATCCAGCAGACGCATAAAAGCATAAAAATTCTTCAAGATGTGGCTGGCTGCCTGCCTCATGGAGTGCGGCATACAGATTTGGAATTTATTTTTAGCCCACGAGTTCCGTTGCCATGGATCAGAGGCACTTAAATGGCAACACTCCTGCCACCCCTTGCTGCCACCGCTGAGTGGATGTGGATGTGGATGTGGATGCGCCTGTGATGCACCTCATCCAGGCCAACGCATGGGCAAACAACTTGGCAACTTTTGCTTTTAGTGCTTGGCTCTAGCTCTGGCTCTAGCTGTGGCTGTGACTCCTTTGGCATTTCCAGCGAAAAGTGAAATCCTTTTAAAGCGGCAGCAAACAAAAATCTAGGAAAATGTCGCCGCCAAAAAGTTATAAATCTTGTTCATATTTGCACGTGAAAGACTGAGAGCCAGAGGTAGAGCCAAAGCCAGACTCAAACATCAGCCAGGGAGCTGTGAGCTGAGAGCTGAGAGCTGAGAGCTGGGGGAAGCCATAAATGTCACACGGCATGGCCTGGCCTGGTCAAGAGGCAGGCAGACAGACAGGCCTGGCATATTAGTTTTCCTCGGAGCGGAGCGGTGCGATTTGTGTGTGTGCGGCATGGCAAAACGTGCTAAATTCCATGGGGCAGACATCCATTAAACAGCAGAGGCCCACGACCAGGCCACGCCGAAACATGCCAAGGCTAAAAAGTGCTAAAATCACATAAAACATGGCCTGACGCTGCTGATTCTAAATTAACTTGCGGCAGCGCAAAAGAACCACACGGCACACCACAGTGGTGCGGAATTGGGAAAAGCCATCAAGAATCAAGAAAATGTATAAGGAATGGGGTTAAGTTGATTTATAGATGGGATTCTGCATAAACTGTCATGTAGCTTAGAGTCAAATTTTGTGTCTGTGAGCTGCAATATGTTCATCCAAAATAGTCCCACTGTGCCTGGCATGCGACACTTCAGTGGAGGAGCAGCCAGAGCTGTTGCACTTTGCACTCCAGCCAGGAGAACTCCCCATCTAGACGCAACATCTCTTGCATTCTCAATGACGTACTCCTGGCTTGACTCTGGCATTTTGCACGAGAGTTGCAGCCAAAGATGTTGCCCATAAACATCATAAGCATCGTCAGTGCCAGTGCCAGTGCCAGTGCCAGTCCACAGTCCCTAGTCCCCGACCTCCTGGCTGTCTGTGATGAATGACAAATGCGCGAAATGCATAAAAGTGTGAACAGATTTAGCCACTAAATATAGCCACAACAGCGGAAATGGCAGCAACGAACACAATTCGTTGGTAAAAACTAATTTCAGTCCTCGTTTTGGTGCCTCCTCCGGCACCACCAATCCCCGTTTATGTTTGGTATCTCCTGCACCAATCCTCGGTTTGGTGTCTCCTCCGGCACCACCAGTCCCCCGATTCAGATGGAGCAACCCAAAAAGGCAGGGCATTGGCCTTATGCTAATGTTTTGCCTGGCGGTGCCAAATATGGAAGACAGACGGGCATATGGCCATGACCAGTTCAAGGGCTCGGGTGAAATTGGCTGCAGCGACGAGTCGCTTAAGGCCAGATAGAGACATCACCGCATTGGCAGTACCGAGAAGGGGGAGAGGGGAGACAGTGCAGCAGTGGGGGTGCCAGCGACATTGCGTAAACCGAGCAATCACATTTAATTAGCATTTGGAGCTGCAAATATGGAAAGTAGCGCCTCGATTGCATTGACCTCCCGCCTGGGAGACGCCAAAGAGTGAGAGAAGGCGGGGGGGCCTGTGCAAACAGAGCAGCTGGGAAGGGGGCGGAGACGCTAATCTCTGCGGACAAGCAACATTTTCATGCGGTTTAAGGTGTCTCCATGTCTGTCTCTGTGTCTCTGCGGTTTTCGCTTTCGAAATCAATTTTCCTCCATATCAAATACGCATCAGCCGAAAGCCGTGAGCCCCGGGCGAAAGAGAGGGCAGGAAATGTCAATCAGAGCTTAGGTTTAAGCTTTTGCTCAGTCCGTGATTGATTAGAGTGCGAGTGATGATGGTGCTGCTGCCGGTAAGTGGAGCAGTGGATTGCATAAGGGATTGCAGCGTGCAACATACAGCGACGTGGGAGACACTGCTAACCCAGTCCAAGGCATCGCTCAAGCATAGCCGTCACTCAATCAGTCAGTCAGTCAGTCAGTCAATAAGTAGGAGTAAAAGACGTTTGCTTGTCTGTCAGTTTGAAGGCCAAGAGTCTAAAGTTGAGAGTGGATTGAGTGTTGACTCTAGATAGGAGCTGGAGTAGGGGTTGAACTCCACCTGGAGTTGGCTTCTTGGTACTATGACTTTGCCGCTAATCAGCTCCATAAACATGTCCGCTGTGCTTGGCTTGAATAAATTTGCATTCCCCCCTATCAGTGTGGTGTTAACAATGTTAACAAGTTCTTCAGCCTCTGTCTGTGTGACAAGTCAATCTGCATCCCAATCAGCCAGAGTCTTCGCTTCGGGTTCGCCGAAGGTCAACAAGACATTCCCCCCAAGGTGCACTGGGGACTGGCACTGGCATGGAGTGTGGACTGTTTCCCACTAAGGTTAGATCACTGATCAATCCCTGATCCCATCATCATCGGCATCATTGATGGGCTGTTGACAGCCCGAGCGAAATTAGCGACTGCCAAACAGTTCAAAGACAAGAATGGGCATTAGAGGCCAGAACCAGCAGCAGGAATGTGGAGAGCCTGCCCCAACTGGAGCTGCCCATAAGCGGAGCTGTAGCTGTGCCATATGCCGCCCAAGGCAGTGGACCACATGCCAGTCAGCATCCAATGTCAATGCTTTTGAAAGGCATCAATTAATGGTCAATGCACTCACAAAGTGGTTCAAAGATTTTCCAGCGAAAAGATGCCACAGGCATTGGGGTGGGATAGAGTAGAGCAAAAGCAGGGCAGAGACGAGACGAAGGCAGGGAGCAGAGAGATCACTTAAATGGCAGAGAACGCGTTTGAGCCGTGGCCAAAGTGTCTGTCCAACGAGCAATGGACCACCAGCGTTGCATGCAAGCAACAACCAACAACCAACAGCCAGCACCAGTAGCCATAATTGGCAAGTGGAAAACTGCAACCATTCGGTGCAGCCATAAAAAGCAGGTCAGGCCAAAACAATCAAATTATGGCCACTTCTTTAATTGATGCACAAAAGATCCGTGCACCATGCCGAATGCTGAATGCTGAATGCTGGCCCATTAACTGGCAAGGCATCTGCCTTGGCCTGCAGTTTGCTTTGGGCTTTTGTGGCAGTGGAATTGTGGCATCATAAAATTTCACTGCCATTGGGCAGCCTGTTCTGTCCATTGGTAATTTACAGCCAGCAAATGTTCCAGCCTCAGCTCTCCGAGGAACAAACATATGTTAATGAAGCAGACACAGGCACAGCGATCAGAGATGACTATGACGCGACCACGACCACGACCACGACAACGACGACGATGGCGTGATGAAAGACAGGAAAAGGCGAGCAACAATTTAGCGCTTTAATTTGATGGCCCTGGCTGAGGCACAGTCGAGTGCCACACCAAAGCCACGAGTGCAAATTCTATCAACAGCTACGTTCCACCATTACAACGTTCCAAACGTTAACCCAAACCCAGGACCTGGACGCTGGCCAAGAGCGTTAGATGGCCAACACTAGATGTGGCTGGGAGTGCGCTTCGAAAGCAATTTATTTTAATTACTGCTCGACCAACTGAATGGCTTCGATGGCTTCTATGGAATGGCTGGACTGGACTGGACTGGAGTGCTGCCTGGATGGCTCACGGCCCTGGCCGAAAAAGCGCTAAAACCCTAACAAGAGAAATCAATTTTCGCGCTTCCACAGATTCCTGCTGGAGATGCTTGGTCGCGCTTGGAGTGCATTGAACTCTGCGGCTGTGCCTTCGGGGGTCCCTTCATTTGAATGGACTTCCGTCAACAAGCAGGCAGGCAGGCAGGCAGGCAGCAGCCAGCCTGGCTCAAGATTCTAATTGCAACATGTTGCAAAGTAAGTGCGGACACTCGCAATTAATAAGAATTGCTGCTGCCTGCCAGAGCACAGAGCACAAGGAGCCCATAAAAGTGAGTGTCTTCCTCTTGGTCATGGGCTCCAGCTGGAGTTGGGGCGATGCTCGTCCTCCATCTTGGGTCTCGGTCTCGGCCTGGGTCTTGGCTCTGCCATGACCATAGCCAAAGGGCTTGCGTCGGCTTAAGGAATGCGGCGTAACGCCAGCAACATTTCACGCTTAATTATAGACGCCAAGCGCTAGGAATCTTTCATAAACAGAAGAGAAGAGAAGGGGTTTTGGCTTTGGCTATGGCTCTGCCTGTTGCTCTTGCTCATGCTCATGTTCTGTGGCTGTGTGGCTGGGATACCCATGAGGATAGGCACTTCCTATTGCCATCATCTAATGCCAGGGGAAGAGCTTGCTTGCAACGTTTATTTATGTGTGGGCCGTTTTTTGTTGTAATTTAATAAGCAATGCAAAAAGGGGCGCGACAAAGTCAGAGAATGGCTAAGGAATTCGATCCGTGGCAGGAATACGCTCTCTGGGTTCTTGGCCAATCCACCCACACACATCCACAGCCACAACCACAGAGAGGCAGACACAGGCACACGCCGTTGACGCCTTCGACGAGGATGGAAAGACGACGGCGCCAGGCCGCTGCTGACTCAGCTGCAGTGTCGGAGGAATAGTCGAAGGAATGCAGAAATGTTGCTGCAGCATAATTCATATCCAATTAATAATTGGTTGCACATGCGCACAAGCTGCCTGGAGCCTCGAGCCTGGAGCCTGGCCAAGAACATGCTGCCCCCCAGCGGCCTTTGACCTTAGATCTCTGCTCTTCGGGAAATTGTGACTAATTAATGGATCAATTGAATGGAAACCTAACAAACTCCATAAAATATTCATCTGAAAACTGAATAAATGCAGCTGTTGGGAGAGATAATAAATCTCCCAAGTTCTATGGATATTTGTGGGTCAAGTTTAGTGTCAGAGCCTTGGATATGGGCTCCCCTTTTCGGGTTGTGTTCCTCTGTCTGGCTCACTAATTAAGCCACAATATTAATTTATGGTAATTGAATACTTTACTGCCTTCAATGCCAAAGCAGAAGCGAATAAATAGAAGATTTATTTTTTTCCAGCAGCAAGTCCCGAAGCAGCAACAAATTGCTGCCGAACGAGGCATCATCTTCATTTGGGTGCCCCACAATCTGGAGAAAATCTAGACAATAATTTGCGCCAATTAGAAGCATATTCAGAGTTCCATTCAAGTGGATTTTGGGCCATTATTGTTGAGTTCCTTTCGTGTCTGTTCGAGTACGAGTTGTATGTGCAATGGGAAGACATTCGAAATCAACTTCAGATTCCGTAACAGAAACAGAAACAGAAACATTAGGCCCCATCGACGGGCGATCGACTGGAGCTAAATATAGTCCCGTGGGCGCAGCTCCTCCTCCTTCTTCTCCCTCCCCTCTTTCTCCTCCTTCTCCTCTTTCTTCTCCAGCTGCAATCGTAGAGGAGGCAAACATGATGTTGAAATTTTGATTGCGACATTCTTTTGCCCATTCTTTGGACAAATTGTGCCATGAAATGGAAATGGGAATGGGAATGGGATTGGGAATGCGTCTGTCTGGTTTTCGTTCTCTGTGTTCTCTAGTCTCTGGTCTCTGTTCTGTGGGGCAATGCTTCTGCTGTGTCTGTGATTTTGGGGGCTATTGGGCCGATAGTTTTGTGCATTTGATTTACGGCAAATGGCCATGCTGACACGCCGCAAAGCTTTCTGCTCAGCGACTACAGCGTGACCCCAAAAAAATAAAAAAGAACAACACAGAACCCCAACCACTGGCCCGTTTCTAATTAAATTCTCTTCGTGTGTCTGACTGCAACACGCCATCATTATCATCGATTTCCAGCCGACTGTTGTAGTGTTTTGGGCTATGCAAATTCAGGGGAGTGAAGCCATCGTGCTGCGATTTTACTGCACTCCTTTCCACACACAACCCCACTCAGGAGATGTTTCCTTTTTGGCGTTGTGCTGGTTGTGTGGCACCTGCAGCAGGTATCCGGATCGTGATCGGTGGTAGGCGTGGCTGTCAAATGTGCTCTAATGGCCGCACAATAACAACAACTAATGACTAAATTTCACATGACACACAACTTTGTTTTTTAGGAAGCAAATGTTAATTAAATTTAATCACGTTTCAAGGCAAGCACCAAGCAGCAACCACGGCAGTGGCGGTGGTGCCAGCAGCGACAACATTTTGCCAGTTCAAAGGTTAAGTGAGTGCGCCAAAAGTGGCCGCATTCGGCTGCAGGCGACACACCCCAAAAAGAGATAGAGAGAGAGAGAGAGGGAGGCAGAGAGACGAAAGCCACGAGCAAATCCGGACAACTTTTCACAACCAAACGGGCGTATCCGCAACGCATCAGCGACATTGTGTAGCTATACCCTAACAGAGTGGGTAGCATGATTTGTATTAGAAGTTTGGCTATGCCAAGAAGAAAGCGTAGACTGGGTGTAGCCTTTGGCAATACTTGGGAAACAGAACAAATCCGTGGAAGATAAACTCTTGTGTCTCTAAAGTGAGTTTTGAAACAGCAGCAACCATCGATCTCCAAGAGTATCAAAAGCTTCGCATCTGCAGCTCACTTTTCTTCTCCGTTTTTGCTTTGTGTTTTTTTGGGTATTGCAGGTTGCATTTCGTCGCTTGTGGCATAAACGCCAATTATGTGCAACATATGCATGTACGCGGGAGAGAGGAGAGCACAGCGGAGCGTGGCATGTTTGCCAATTTTTCATTTCCTGCAATGGCCAAAAGAAAACAACAGCAAAAAAAGCAAACCCGAACCTGCCGCCAGATCTCAGGTTGCGGTTGCCACTGCCACTGCCGTTGTTGTTGGTGTTTTTGTTGTGGGGGGGGGGGGGGGGGGGGGGGGGGGGGGGGGAAGATGCGAGTGCAGCGATAAGGCGCCAAATGGGCAGCGGCACCACGGATCGGATGGAAACAGCCTTGGAAGCAGGCGCAGTTACCTTGCCAGTGCCTTGTGCGACTGCCTCCCAGTTACTCCATACATTAGAATGACGGCAGCAAACACACATAGCCAGCCAGTTGCCACTGCCACAGCAACTGCTGCATCCACAGCAATTGTCATTTTTCATGGAAACAGAGACTGCGACTGACTCGCGGATAACTCTGTCCGACTGCCAGAGCGGCATGCAAATTGCCGTAAATTGAATTTGTCTGATTACGTTTGCGCCCCAGTCGTAGGCACAGTCGCAGTCTCCTTCTCAGTCGCAGTCCGGTAATCGATTGTCTCGGGAACAGAAAGCCAGCACAGGCTCCAGCTACGACGCTTCGGCTCCTCCTACCTTCAATATTTACTTTGCAGCGCAGGATTCGATCGCAAGAAAAATGAAAAATTATGCCAGGAAAAGGCTGGGAAGGAGGCGCAGTCGAAGCCGCAGATAAATGATGGCATTCGAATTGCATTTCGATGATTGCAAAATTGCCGAGTTGCAGATGCGAACGCACAGAGCAATTGCCTCATGGATCGCACCACAAGCTGCGAAAGCCTAATGGAGATTATATACTAGGGGGCCTCAGGCGAGGGCCTCCAAAATGGTTACCCTAAGCAAAAGTGATGGATACGATTTTCCAGACAGCAGATTTGGCTGCTCTGGAGGATCATCGATTCAGGTTGCTGCTCGGCGGATGTTTATCGGTTTGTCTGCCCACTGTCACAACAAACAGCATATCGGATTTCCCCACTCCACAGAGCGACACTTTCGATTGGGTTCTCACGCCGCTCTGCGGATGCTTCGAATCTGCTGGGGGTGATGCATGTTTATCAAAGTGAGTCATGCCCCAATCGGTGTCGTAAATACCTTTTTCGTGCCTGTGTGAGTGTGTGTGTGTGTGTGTGTGTGCGGTAAGGGGAGCTGTCAAAATGCTGCACAATCCGTGTGGAGCCTGGCTCTGATCCAAACAAAGCGCAGCTGTTTTCACGCTGCTTTTGTTCTTGTTCTCAGCCCAGTCACCGATCAGCAATGTGCCACACAGGAAACATGTTCGTTCCCCCCCCCCAAAGTCCACCTACTGCTGAACCTTTCCCCTGTTTTAGCACAGCTTTCCCGCTTTCTGGCAGCGCTTTTCCTTTCACGAAATGCGTTCGCCGTCGCCGCCACCGCCACCGCCAGGGCCATTAACATAAAAATAAATTTCGCTTTTGGCCGGTGCCATATCGCGGCCATCAAATCGCCAAAGCGAGATGAAGTTGTAAGCAGGGAACCCTCGTGGCCGCGGGCTTCGTATCCGCGACTTTTTCGCGTTACGTGGCAGGCAACAGAAAAAGCGAACAGCCAAAAAGCCGAACAGCCGAACAGCCGAAAAAGAAACCAAAATAAGGATCGAAACGCAATAAATTTCCCAAACGCGCGCAACAATTAGAAACTGAGCAACAAATGCAACAACAGCGACAACGACAATCACAACGACAACGATTGCAACTGCAACAGCAACAAATGAACAGCAACCCTTGAATACCGAAGCATTTGATACTCTTCCTAAATGCTCTTCCAACTGCCTTTTGTACAATTCTTCCTTTCCAAACTTTATGATTTTGTGGCATTAAAGAATGCATTTTGTAACTAAACTTAGTACAAGCTAAGGCTACCCCTTAGAAGGGTATCGAACATAGACCATGGCGTCGGCGGCGGCTGCGCATGCGCGTTGATAATTTCTTGCTATCGACGCGCCATGATCACGTAAATTATGTCCAAAACTGAAAATAAAATCACTCGGAATTGCCGGGCAGCAACGGGGCAACAACCAACAGCCAATAACAAAAAAAAAAACAACAACAAAAAAGCATGCCATGCGACGATAAATTTCGTATTGGAATCCAGGCGATATGCATTTTCGGGCAGTCGAGGCTTGACTATGAAATCGGTTTCTGTTTCTCTCTTTATTTTGTGTTTTACCGCTTGATTAATTTTTGTGCGTTTGGCAACAGCGAAAAACTTTTAAAGCTTCATTTTCCCCCGTGCCGCTTGTGTTTTTCCGCTGCTTGATTAAGTAAAATCAATTTTCGTAGCTCAACGATTTCTAAATTAATTGCCATTGGGCCGGTGGGAAATTGCTTTTCGGCTTTCGACTAGAAAATTGTTCGACGAAACTCCAACTGTGGACAGATTAAACATTTCAGCTCTATGTGGCTTATCCAATGGAAAGGCCATTCATATTCTCAGATCCTCAACGCAAAACCCACACCCCGCAGTCCCCTCGTGTCAGACATGTACATAAATTGCTGGTGGAGCTATTTTTAGGCTGTGGCTGGCTTCTCTTTTGGCTTCCTTTCGAGCCTTGTCACTCCGTTCTCTCCAGTGATTCATGCAATTTTACTTGGCCAACGCCCGCCTAATTAAGATAAATACTTGTGCACTCACAAAAAGGGAGAGACCGGAGAGAGGGGATGTTGCTGCTGCTGTCAAGTCATTGCAGCAAAAGCAACTGCAACTGCAACTGCAACTGCCACAGCAACCGCATTTCAGTTAGCACAGTGCTCAAGCGGGCCTAAACCGTAGCAACGGTTGTTCTTCCTTCGCCACTCGTCTGCAAGGCAGGTACTACAAGTGCCACAGCAGCAACGACAACAAATTGCAGACGATACAGGGAACAGGAATGAAGACAACGCCTCCTCCTAGCGCCACCTACGTGAGACGTTGTCGTCGTCTTCGTCGTTGTCCCTCCATGGGTGCATGGGTGTCCAGAGATGCTTATCGCCCTTGCCTCTGGACTTTTCATTCTTCTTCCATTTCTTCTCCACTTCTGCTCCGTTTACTGGAGAACTGCCTACGGGCCTGGGGCTCTGCTGCTGCTGTTGCGTTGCAACGGAAGTCAGTAAACTTTCAGGGTTATTATTATGCCCGGCTTGTGGGCACCCAACTTCAGCTGTCAGCTTGGCTTGGCCACATGTGCCCCATGTACGAGGCACTCGTGTGTACATATGAGGCAGCATTTCAATTGCCAAAATAAAGCTGTTTTCCTCTTGAAACAGCTGTTTCAAGCTATTTACAGCTACGAATTCCATATAATCGAGAACAAAGAGAACAAACCACTTTCAGATTTTACCCTTGAATACTTTTATTCCGGTAATTCCCCTAAAAAATGTTTCCTTTAGCAGTGGAATTTCCTCACGAGGGTTTCGTCACGCTGTGAAACAGATTGCAGGTAGACACCAAGAGCCCTCTTATCAGGCTGATGTCATCGCTGTAGTTTAACTGGTAATGCGCACATTGAACTTCCCCTTCCCGTCTTTATCCCATTACATTCGATCTATCATTGGTTCTCTGGCAGTTGTGATTCGGCTTGCGAATTTGCTGACCCAGTTTGGAGTCACAGTCAGGGCTGGGCTAACCATAGATCTTACCATTCAATAGCTCTAACGTATAACGGTACACCATACGATCTACAAGTTGGGAAATGGAACACCATTCAATGTGGTTTTCGGTACACCCTACACTCCGAACCGACGCACCCTGTACTTGCGCTCGATATCGCATTTCCAGCACTGCTAAGCCACTCCACTGCACTCCCCTCCCTCGACCCCTTGGCATGTCGTTGACTTTTGTTTATTAATTTAAAGCGGAGCTATCTTTCTGTTGTCTCTAGCTGTTTGCTGTCGGAGTGGTGGCATCGGAGTGGTCGTATCATGTTATGTTAATCCGTTTTATCTGCCGCTTTGGCTGTGTTCGTTTTGTATTTTCAGATTTCAGATTTCAATAGAACAGATTTCGTGGGGGGTCATTGAGTTTGTGTCTGACATCGATGCGGGTGGATGCCGAATCGCGAGGGGACGCTGGACTGCAGCTGACACAATTACGATATCCGATATAGATGTTAGAGCAGTGGGAGCAGAGAGATGAGAGAGAGAGAGTGCAATGTACTCTCCCGCCCTGGCAGACACTCACCTCTCTATCGCTGCAGCAGCAAGTGTTCGGTATCCAGTTTTTGGTGTAGACTCGCGGGTCTGGTAATCCAATAAAGTCCAATCGGGTGAAGAATTAGTTCAAGTGGAAGTGGTCTGATTACAGGGCAGCACAGATAAGAACAAGTAGCAGTTGCAGTTGCATTTACTTCTTCTTGAGATACAGATATGCCGGCACAAAATGCATCTCTTTAAGTTGCTTCACTCAAGTGGAAAATTTTTCATTTATTTATGATTTAAAATTGTAAAGAACGACACTGAGGAGATACGCGCACTGCTTTGGGGTCCGTCCACTTAACTTTGAACTTCTACTCGTAACTTTTCTTGGGTTTGCCTCTCCCTCTCTTTTTCTGTCGATTTTTGTTTCTTTTCTTTAGACTTGGGTTATCGGCAATTGGAAATGCATTGACCTCGTTTCAGGGGGGGCAGGAATGTTGCCAAACACACACTGTAAACTGTAAACTGTAAACATTTTCCCCTGGCGGTGTGTCAGCGGGGGAGGGTGCGGCACCAGCAGCACTGCAATTGGTGCACAACGGAAGCAGCACCATATCCATATCCAAGTACGTAGTATTTCCCCCCTTAACAACTATTTAAATGCATCGCTGCACACACAAAATATGTATAATTTTTGTTGGTTTAAACAAAAGGCACAGCGCTGCGCGGTTGGTGGTTTTTTTGTTGTCTTTCGTTTTTATTATTCAGCAACACCGATGTGCACCGGTCAACGTGAGGCGGAAAACTGAAAACTGAAAACAACTGACAAAACAAAAACCGAAAACGAGACTCAAATCAAACTGTAACAGTCGTTAAAGCGGTGAATAAGCAAGAGAAAGACAGAGAGAGAGAAAGAGAGAGTAGCAGGGAGAGAGAGAGAGAGAAATGTCATGCCTGTGTGCATGCGCGTGGGCGAGGCCTGTTCCCGGTCTCCCAGTTCCAAGTTCCAGTCCCATTCCCTGTTCCTCTTCGTGGATGGGCACTGCACTTGTGCGTACAATGAGAGTATTATACGTAGTACGAGTATCTACCCAGATGCCGCCTATCTGCCGGATGCATTGTGTGGCCGCCGCCTCGCTGTAAGTATCTCAAGGGTTGCTCCCTGGTCCCTAAAACTGGGGTAATACTCGTCGTCTTGCATTCACTGGAAGATGCACCCGGAATAGGAATTGCAATTGGAGTCGCTATTCGAGAGTCAGAGTTGAAGCTGTTGATTTACGAGTGCGCTCCGAGAAGTGGTGAAAGTGAGTGTCCCCCATCATCATCATCATCGTTGAAGGGAGAGAACACAATGCAGCCCAGATGCCGATCAGGGTTTATTCAACCCAAACCAAACCCTAGCATTGCGAGGGGTGAGTTTCTATCCCGGGATGCTGTTAAGCCGGGAAAAACTGTTGCGTGCCACTGGGAGTGCCCTCGGAATTGGCGCACTCGTGCAGTGGGACACAGAGTCGTTCGTTCGTTCGTGTGGGGTGGGTCTCGTCTTCCCCTTTTTTCCCTTTAAGGTGTGCCGGCGCATACAATGCAAAACTCTTTACAGAGAGGGTGCCCTGGCCCTGGCTGTGGCACTCCCCCAGCAGAATCAGCAGAATCTGACATGACTCTGTCACGCACCGGGGCGGTGTACAGTGCGAAGGGGAATGAATGTAATATCGCAATCTGTTTAATTGAGGTGTTTAGCCCGGTGAATAATTAAAGCCAAACAATGAGGCACCAGACAAAGGTCAAAATAATAAATTAGACACGCGTCTGAGTGGAGTTTTTCCTTGCGAGTGAAGAGTGAATCTAGATATGGGACATTGTCAGGGAAACACTTGACGAGGCAGCAGCAAAAAAGAAGCATTTCCCCTTACAGCAGCTCACATTTCACCGTGCGGGGAGATTTGTTACACTCTAATGGAGAATATTCCTGAAATGTGTCTGCGGCTGGAGAACCATTTCGTGACCAGGCACTTGTCATTAGTCCAACCATCCAAAACAAATGATGGCTGAGCACACACAGACACACACAGTGGGCAGTAAAAGTTTTTGCATGGCAGGAGCAGCCGCTTGGTTTGGCTTGGCTTGCCTTGGATGGAAAGTGTGCCAAAGTAGAAAACGGTAAACTAAAGTAAAAGTACTCGCACCACACTCATAATAAACTATAATTATGAACGGGAGAAACCGCATGCAAATCGCCTGTTGAATGGGAAAGAGTGGATGGGGCGTCTGCCACGCAGGCGCAGGAGCAGGAGCAGGGAGAAGGGAGCACCGCGCTTATGCAAGAGCCACGCAGTTGGCCCGCAGAGTAATGTGACAGGCGCTAAATGTGTTGGCAATCGATTTGATTTGCAATCTCGATGCGAATTTAATTGAAATGAAAAATGGAGTCCCCTCGCAATCCCAACCACCACACATACTTTCCATTCAAGCAGTGGGCGTGGCGCACGCGTAGGCGTCTGAAGGAGTTTGGTGGAAAAGGCCAGCAGCTGTAAGGAAGTCAGTCGGTCGCAAATGCAAATGCAAATGGAAATGGAAATTCAAATGCCGCACAGCCCACGCAAAATTATGAAAAATTATTGGACACTGGTCAGCAGCGAGTAGAGGGGGTGGGGGGACGGAGAGGGGAGCTGATAGTTGAAAGCCAGAAGGAGCTCCATGGACTGTGCATGGACAAAAGTCGATTTCACGCTGGCTAATGAAACAAATTATAAGTGGCCGGCCGCCTGTCGGCGCGTGCATTTTGCGGAAACACATGTGAAGTTTTTTATTTGGTTTTTGGTTTTTTGTCATTTCCATAAGCGTGTTGCCCCGCTGTTTGCCTCTGCTGCTCATTGTTTTTTGTGCCTGGCATCTATCTGGTTGTTGCTCTCCATCTCTGGTTGTATAATGGATAATGGTAACCCAAACCCAAAGGCAGGTTGCTTGTGGGATTTTGTGCTGGTAATGCGATACTTTTTGGAATGGCTAAATAATGTTTTGAATTTCTGCTGATTACCAAATATTTTAGTGCCAAAACAAAAGACGAAAAAACACAGAGATTTTGTGGTTTGTTCGCAGCTCTGTAATTGCAAAGTCTCCTCATCGCTCATCGCTCATAACGATGATATGATGGAGGTCTGTGGCATGCGTCACATGAAAAACAAAGGACCTGACTGAAATAAAACATAATAAAATGCATATTCAATGTATGTATTCCTTCCCTAAACGTGATTCCCAACTTAAGAGCCATCATCCAGCTAAAAACGTATCATCCCAAAGAGAAGAGAAGAGCTAGCTGACGGCCCCTCGCTTCGTTTTAATTTAATGAAAATCCTGCCACAACAGAGATTATGTGGTAATTGGATGCCATTCATTGGCGGGGATTACGATCCGTAAGGCGGAAGCTCTCCTCCACACCACGAACTATGTATGCCTCGTACGAGTGCGAGTATCTCTCTCCTAAGTAGATTATCACCCATGGAGTGTCCACAAAGCTTTTACTTTTGACTCACTTTAATGGCTCTGCTGCAGCATCTGCTTTTGGTTCTTTCTTTGTTTTGTGGTGGTAAGGTAACCCTTTTAACATTCCATTTCTTTTGGTTTCTTGTGGACTTAAGCTACTTTCGTTGTGTGGTTCTCTGATGTGGGAATCTTGTTTTCGCTTTTAATAAGCCACCCAAGCACTTTGGCCTCAGGTCTTCCAGCCACAAGCTGCAAACTCCACTTGACCGTGATTTGTTTTCGTCGGTCGTCGGTCTGCTGTTGCTCGGAAGAGATCAGTTCTCAATGTGTCATTACTCGTAAAGCGCCTCTG
The DNA here is from genome assembly GCF_900245975.1 of Drosophila guanche. Classification (NCBI taxonomy): domain Eukaryota; kingdom Metazoa; phylum Arthropoda; class Insecta; order Diptera; family Drosophilidae; genus Drosophila; species Drosophila guanche. The sequence goes on along the minus strand of NW_022995743.1, from coordinate 16,305,439 downwards.
TCTTTGGGTATCTGCGTCTGCATCTGTGTCTGTGTCTGTGTCTGGTGAGCAGTTTCGTTGTTTTGCCGGGAAAGACAGATCCAGCATTAATCACTGTCAGCGGCCTGGCCACCTCATCGTCATATCCCAGACGCTCCCCGATCCATTCCGTTCCAATCCTACCCTCCTTATTGGTCGCCAGTCTGCATGTGATTTCATTAATTTCGCATTCCGATGCGCAGCAGAATGCCATTCCATTCCCCCCACCATCTGCCTGCCTCTGCCTCTGCCTCTGATACCCAAAGACCTCGCCATGAGGAAGTGCAAATTGTGGAACATGTGCACCGCGTACGTACAGCTTGGTGTGGCACGGCACTTGCATTTTTTATATCCAGTGTATTTAGCATTTACGATTACTCAGTATTTTGTATACCCTATCAAGAGGTGGATTATTTCTCATGGTTTCTAAACTGATCATTGGATAAACTCTACTGCCAGTAAGCAATCCATATTTAGTATTTAGCCCATGGGACCGATCATTCTTCAAGTGTATTAAGAGCTTCTTATCGCACAGACTCGGTCTTTCCTCTTTCCTGTTTTTATTATTATATTACTTATTGCTGTGTGCGCTGTTGATCAATCAATTCAGCTCGGGGGCCTGCAGTGATGCATTCAAGGTTCGCTGTGTGGCAGTACGAGTGGACTCGTATTTTAATTGAATGATCAGAATCACTCGCCGTCGGGGCTTAGGCATCTCCCGCTATTGATCTCAAATTGGCTCTGGCTCTGTCGCTGGATATGGGGGCTGTGTGGCTCTTGAGCTTAATTGCATCCAGCAAATAAATATGAAAATCAATCGACGCCAGAGAGGCGCCAGTTTCAATTTCGATTCCCTCGGTCGACCGCCTGACCCACAAATGCCATCGAGATCGTCGCCAAAAACCAAATTGGGCATCAAGAGCGACGACAGCGACATTCGAGAGAGTCGTCCGGCATAAGGCAAATATAAAATATTTGCTTATTATTTATATTTGAGATTTATTTGCCAGGCGGCAGGCAGGCAGCACACGCATCTGCCAGCCGATGCCAATGCCGATTTGGATGCTGTTTGCCGCTCCACGAGTCCGACACACGGCTCTGCTGCAGTCTCCGCCAGAGATGACAGCGTGGCTTGGGTCGTGCCAACTCACGAAGCACAGAGGTGCTTCAGGTGCTTAAGTTGGTGCTTTCTTTTAACAATCATAACAGCTGCTTGACAGTTTCCTCTTCTTTTCCACAAAGCTCTCTTAGTGATTAAAGCGTTTGTAATCAAATGAAGTCGCTGTGTTAGCTACCATCGCTAGCGGCAGCCCATGTCACCATCACCTTGTCGCCTCTGTCTGTGCCTCTTTCTGTGCCTCTGCCGGCTGGCCAAAGTCGGTCGCACATGTCGCTGTTTGCCATTTTAGGATTTGTGGCCGCAAAAGAAGAAAACTGAAAATAATACAAATGTGTACGTACATTTGGAGACTCTCATGGAGGCTATATGCAACATGGCTGCTTATTTTTGGACAGGCGGTAGAAAGTGCCGCCGCTACAAAAACAACAACAGAAACAAATCACAGCAGTGCCACATTGTAGCAGCGGCAGTTGCAGCTCATTATTTTAACAGTCTGCAGTTGTTGTTGTTGTTCAGCTTTGGGTTTTCCCTTTTTGCATATCCCTCGCCCATTAGCGTTGACAGGGTAGAACCACAAAGAAGTCGCGAGTTGAAAGCGAGCGCCAGCTGTCGCCGATTTCCGCATTTGGATCTGGACTCGAAACGACTCTTCCTTTGATATACTCCTGAACACTCCGGTGACCCCGACTCGCTTTCGTTCAGGCAGCAAATGTTGCGAAAGTCGCAACAAAAATATGGGCAAAGCGCTGTGCCTCCTGCCTGTTGCCCCCTGCCTGTTGCCTGTTGCCTTTTGCCTGTTGACTGCTTTGCCGGCGCTTTTAATTGACAAACAAATTACAGGCTGCATGTCTGCTTGCTGTTTGCTGGCTGGTTATTTGTCTCCTGGCCAAACCCTGCCCCACACAGATGACATGCAAAACCAGCGCCGAATGACTAATTGGTCAGCATAATGGTCAGTCGAGGTCCGGGCTGTGAGTGCTTGGATTTCAGCTTGCCAAGCAGTGCAGTTCGTCAAGTCAAGCCATTCACACACGATTTAGAGTCGTCGCCGCGGGGCACGAGGCACTGGACAAGAGGGGGAGGGACGTGAACGTGGGACACTCATGTGATGAATTTGCCGCCAAGGCGCCGGAGCCGCCGTCTCAGACATTGTCGCTTGGGTGGTCATGGGGCTGGGCCCGGGCCGGGCCGTGCCGCGCCGGGCCAACTCCTGCGGCTTAAATGTTTCCACAACAAAAAGTTCGTTTCCATTGACGCTGCATGGAATGGAATGGAATGACTAAATTATTCATTGCAGGATTTATGCAGCCGGCGGCCAAAATCACTTTCGCTCATACATGAGAAGCTGAAGGAGTTCGTTCCAAGGTGCAGATGGGTTTCGGGGCATGGCTCTGTGGCCAAACATTTGCCACAATTAAGGCACATGACGCCGCTTAAACTCTGACTTGACAAATGAAGTCGCTTCGGATTCAATTCCTGCCACGGAATGTGCCACACTTGGACTGGGTTAGCACTCATTACGCGGTGCCTGGACCTGCCAGCGCAGTCTGACGCCTCTGTTTCCATTGTTGTGGCAGCTGTGTGGGCAAGGATGGAGTGGAGAGGGCAGGCGCAGGGGCAGTCAACGCCCACCTGGGCTGCCGTTTAATGGCGCAGGCAAATAGGGGCTAGGCTCTACGCCAAAAGCTGTCATCGTCTGACATCGGCATCGGCATCTGCATCAGCAGCGGTGTCTGGGTCTGGGCCTGGGCCTGGGCTCTCTGCTCTCGCCTTTCTGCTCTGCATCTGCATCTGTATTTTATTTGTATCTGGGACCGGCCAGAAGCACGCGCCGGGGCTTCATTGTCTGACTGACAGCGCAGAGTGTGTGGGGCGCAGGCGCAGAAGGCCTTTGCCTTTATTGCTATTGAAAAAAAGAGTCGGGCAACGCGTCTGAACTCTGAAAGGTCGAGGACGTGCAGCTGAAGTAACAAAAATGTAGGAGAATGGGAAGAATGACTTTCCCGCAACTTTCGCCCACTAAGAAAAGTGGAAGGGGATTGCTTGTTGAGTAGTTTATGCCACAGTTATGCTCCCAAAATGATTATTGTAAATTATGATTTGGTGCTGGCACATTTGTGACTATCGCAGCATGCAATCTGCTTGCCCCAGGCTGCAGTTGCAACCCAAAACGAATCGAGTCAAAAGGAAACTTAACCCCGGCCGCAATCATTTGCCACAGTCACCCACAAAAGTGGACTTCCTCATTGCCGCTAAACGCAGCAGCAAATCAGTTTGTTGCATAAGTCAGGAGTTGCATTCATTCCCGATACAATCCGATGCCACCATCCCAGCCTCCATGGCTCATCCAGATCCAGGGCTCAGTTATGAATGAAAACGAATCGAAACAGATATATAGATATAGAAATTGCAATGCAAAATGCAATGCAGGAAAATGAGAGAGCGGCCTCTTTGAGGGCCTGCACCGCGAGCAGGCAACAGGAAGCCAACACGGAAAGGGGGCTGTCTGCTGGGGCCTGGCAATTGTCTGCGGCTAAAATGAAAGGCCTTCGAGTGTATGGCAAATGATAGACAGCACAGCACAGCACAGCCGGCTGACTGACTGCTTGACTGCCTGACTGACTTTCAGGCCCAACTGCAACTGCAACTGCAACTGCAACTCCCTCGCTGGACATGCAACGGAAGCGCAAAAATAGCAACAATAATGCCACACACACAGGCAGACATATGTACATGGAGATAAAACTTTAAATAAACCTTTTGCTCTGCTAAAATTTGTTGAACTTTTGGCGGTGTGGCGTTTGACTTATTGCCCACTGATCCGCAGACAAATTGTGCCCCAGGAGGAGACCAGACCCCACACACGAATACGTCTGAGTGTGTGTGTGTGTGTGTGTGTGTGTGTTGTTGTGTGGGTGCTGGGGCACATAAACAAATTGTAATTTAGTGTGGCACACAGGATGCCCCCATGCCAGGCGCCAGCTGCGCCAAAGAGAAAGTGAATGTTTGCTGAAATGTGACAGGTTCATTTGACACACCGCGCACAGAGAGCGAGAGAGAGAGAGAGAGAGAGAGAGAGAGAGAGAGAGAGAGAGGAGGGAACTTCAGATGGATAGATAAAGATATAGATAGAGATTCCGATCTGCAGATGATAGCTGTGGAATCAGGTCAATCGGCTGAGCACACATAAATCATGTCGTCTGCCACTTGACACATTTGCAACATCAATTGCTAAATGGTCGACGCCCGTTGCGGCTCCAACTGATTTCCGCCTTGGACCCCGGCTCGACGGCTGCATTTTAACCCAATTGAAGAGAACAGGTTGGCACCTCCACAGAGACAGAAATTTCAATTTACGCAAAAATATGGAGCAGTCATTGGAGATCTAAGATCTGTAGATCTTATCACAGCAGCAGCCTCAGTGCCAGCATCCCAGCGGCATGCGAGGGCGCTGCATGAATTGTGTTCGATTTTTGTTGCTGCTGGGAAAGTTGGATTTGGCTTTGGATTTGGATTTGGATGTGGAGCCCGCATAGGGAAAAGCGAATTTAATTAACTCGAAGATCTAAGACGCGATCTCTCCTCTGTGGGCAGTGGGGCCATAATTCATGCGGGGAAATGGTTGGTGAGCGCGCGCGAAGGGAAAGTCGAAAGTCGACAGTCGACAGTCGCCAGTCGACATCGATAATGGTGACACATATCAATAAAGATACTCGCGTATATCCCAAATTCAGATCGTGTATGGGATTAGATCGCCCTGCAGGGATCCATTGCCTGGTGGCGCCACCACTTGTCGCCATGCAAGTGGGTCAGTGGTGCGAGTAGTGCCATCAAAGCTTACCTGCAAAGAAAGAAGAAAACAAAAACAGTGAGAAACGGGTGAGAAAAGCAATTAAGCGGCAGCTGTCATAAAAGAAACTCAGCGAGAGCCCCGGTCCCACTCAATGCTAGAAGTGAATTTGCCAAAAGCGAACATGACACAAGCATAAAGGAGAATGGACACAGCCATGACCATGTCCGAGCCGACAGAACTCCCAAGGGAGGAACCGAACAGTGCCGGCAATGAGAGATCTCTGTGTGAAAGGCCCATAATTTATTTACCTAATGGACAGCCAATCGATAGAACTCATGTCCGATGGCTCCGAAATGGCACCTTATATCATTGTGGAAAGGCAGCAGCAATTAAAATTCAAAGCTTAAACGCTTTACGGCCTATTAAAGTTACACGAAATTTAATTTTTGTGTAAAGTTTTACTATCGTTTGTGGCCCGGGAATTAACATAATTTCCGAGCCGCCTTCGGGGGTGAGACGGGACTTGGGATGCCTCCGTGGAAATATAACAAGAAATGCATAATTTTTATGTGTCTGCAGCGTTTTGAATTTAATTGCTTCATTTGCGCCTCTAGAGAGGCTGCAGGAGGCTGGCGGCATGCGGCATGCGGCACAATGCTGTGTTGCTCGAACAACTTTTGCCACACTTTTGGATTCCTTTGGATCGAGAGTAATTGTGGACAGCAGTGCTGCAGTCATAAATTATGCATTTCAATGCAAATGCCAACGCAACTAATTGGTTTATATAATATGTACATATACACAAGTAAAACTCTGCGGCTTCGCTTCTCTGCCCAGATTTACGACCATAAAAATGCTCCAAGAAGCGGTGAAGAGAAGAGTCAAGAGAGCAGCCTGTAACAATAACAATAATGCGGTAATGACAACAGCACGACACTGATAATATACGAGTACGAGTACGAGAGTAAAAGAGAAAAGCCATGCACTTGGAATACCAAAAAAAAAGAAACAGAGAGAGAAAGAAGCTCATCCAAATTACGCATACGCCACCATCAGCCGACAGCCGACAGCCGACAGCCGACAATACACAACCGAAACGAAGACAAAAGCCAGAGCAGAGCATTGCGCAAATGGAAAGCCATTCCATGGTATATTTACTCTAGCCTAATTAGGGTTCCAATACAATCCCCGTGAAGGCGCTAATTAGGAGTACTCTCGTGCATAGGTGATGGGTGGGTGGAGCACCACTCGACCTCGAACCACTCCAGAGTCCGGACACGTTTGGCTCCCGATTGCTGCCACTGATAACACTTGGCTGCCATTTATGTTTTTTACACTCTTCGTGTGCCTCGAGTGCTAATTTCGCTATGCGATTGATAGCATTTCGAATTGATTTAATTTTTGGTTTAATTTTAGTTTGATTTGTGATCCGAACATCGTGTCTCAAAAGGTGCCGACAGCCAATTGACAGCTGAAATATGTCTTCACTCTCGCAGATCTAACATTGTCATTGGAGTGGGACTCGGGTTGCCTTTCCCATTGGGGCGGGGAGTGTCGGAGAGAAATGCAAATGAATTTAACGAGCATTACGTGTCCGCTTTCGAAAACATTTTATGGTCAATCATTATGGCACTTGCAATGGTCCCAATGGCGTGCTAAAATATAAACTTAATTGCTGACTTGTGGAATCTCAGGAATGCTGAATCAGGTGGTGAAAAATGTAATATTTACAATGGAAGGTTGGCCATGGATGGGTTCTGCTCGCTCAGTTCGGGAAATCAGTGTGAATCGATTAAAAAATATGTATATAAATGAGTAGGAAGTTTCATTCTATGTTTCTCCCACACAGATTCAATGCTAGCTCAAAAGTTAAACGATCTATAATGAATTGGAATGGATCTGCGGGGTCATAAATTTCAGCCACCCCGAAGTGTGATTCTATGGATAAGAGTTTACAAGCTTGTGGGGGAAACAAAGTCCATTGGCCGACACAAATCAAAGTCTGGCCAACAAAGTCTCCAAATGGGTTAAGCCAAGACGCTTTGGATTTATATGTTGGCCATAAAAAAATGTAGAGAGAGAATTATGTATGCCTTAGTCCGAGTCTTGGCCATTAAACCGAAATCTGAGCTTTTGTTGGGGCACCTGACCGACTGGAGAGGAGAGGCGTAACCATGATCTTTTTTTTTTCTCTCGGGAGGTCATAAAACCTCGCATAGTGCCACCAAAAAAAAAAAACGGAAAAAAAACAGAGTGTGCAGCGGACCAGAAAGAGATAAACCTCCTCCATGCTAGTCTCCTCCTGCTTGGAGCTTGCGGCCGCTTCGTCGAGTGGGTGTTGCTTCGTCTGAGACGTGCCACAAGCTGCAACTAAACTTGCAGTTGCAACTCAAGTGGAATATGGCGCGAGGGGGGGTACAGTACGTACTTGGACCACGCATGCGCGCCTCTTGTTCGGTGCCTACGTGTTATCACGACCAGGTCTTTCACTTTTAATCCACCTCTTTACCCCAAACACCCCACCGAAACGAGTGTGTGTGTGTGTGTGTGTGAGTATGAGTATTCGTACCATATTTCTCGCATGTCCGCACAATTTGTTGCCCCTGGAATCGCTTCAGGCCTAATCGTTCAATAATCGCAGCGAAATAAAATGTACGGAATCTATCCCGACAGCGAACTTGAGAAGCTGCTCAAATTACAATGGACTGGAGTGTTGGGGTAACCTTAGACTTGGCCTGGGAATCATTAAAATCATACGCCACGTTGCCCATTGCCAGACACTTTTGTAAGCCGCTCAGCTCAGCCGCTCGAAAATAATGTTGTTAAATACGAAAATTTTAATTTGAATTACAAAGCGTCAGCGACATACGAATAACTGAAGGTGAAGGTTATTTTTACAGTCTTGGATCGCTGAGTAACACCGCTGAAAGCTATAGAACTTAAGGGTATCAAGGTGCTCCATCAGGCAGGCGGTTTGCTGTTTGCCATAATTCTATGGACAAATATTGGGCAACACACAGGTCATGGGAGAGACGCTCGGGGCGCCACACAGCTCGTTTGAATTAATTAGAGCGGCGGCTCATAAAGCAAACCCACAGATACAAATGTATGTGTGTGTGTGTGTGTGTGAGTGTGTATCTATGAGGCACTGACCCAGGCTTCGAACAAGCGACTCTTTGTAATTTTTGACATGATATGCCGCACACAGATTCCAAAGAGGGAAATTAATAAAAGAAGAGAATGAGTCGAGCGCAGCGATCATCATTATTATTATCATCATCATCGGATGCATGTCTTCAAAAGATGATGATGATGATGATGGTGGTGGCTGCAGAACAAGTCTCCGGACGACGGACAGCCGACAACAAGTTTTTCCAATTTTCATGCACTAAGCGCAATCTGTGCTCATGATCTGTACATTAGCGTCGTGTGTTGATCGCACAGATTGCCCCACCATCACACACACACACACACACACACACACACATATACAGAATGGATATGAAACCATAAACCAAACACTGACTGATATGCCCGTTGTCTCCGTCTCAGTTATGGCCAGTTAGCGACATCCATTCCAATGCAAATTCGAGCCTTGTTTTTGCGGGGACACTCGATCCTCTATGAAGTCATCACCGTTAGGAAATGCCATTACGCAAACACACACTTTTCTGTACATTTTTAATTCGGAAATTATGTAAAAATGCACGCCCCCTTGCGTCTATTGCAAAGTGGTTGCCATTTAGCATGTGGGCGTCTGTGAGCCATTGGGGAGGCGTGGCTGGTGGCCAAAGGAGCCGGACAAACAGGTGGCACCGGCTCGAAGATGCCAAAGAGATAAAAGGCAAGTGATCTGTGATCATTAATCAGTGATCAGCGATCAAAGAACGGCAAATAAAACTTGGAATTTGATAGAAAACAAGAGCTCATATACATATTCTTCCGATGGGGGATATAAATAAACCAAAACCAAGTCTGATGTAAGACATTTTCGTACGTATTTGACTTGAGCAAAGTTCAGATTCTCGCTTCTCATTATTTGCTTTTCACTGCTTGCCTCACGTTTTTCCCTTCTGTCTGCTTGTCTGTTTTTTTCCATGCCTCCAATTTGTTGAACTTTAGAGCAAAACAAAGCAGCAGAAGAGAATACAAATTATATATATAAATAAACCTGTTCAACAACATATTTTCAATGTTTATTTTTTGTTTTGTTTCAGCTTCAGCGAATTTTGCATCGAGTGTTGGATAGGTTCAATTCTAACTGGAACTCTGGTACGCAATTGGTTTTTGTTTGGATTTTTGATATTGGTTTTGTGTGTGTTTTGGGTTTGGCTTTGCTTTTGGCTGATAAACAGCTGTGTTGGGCTTTGTTTTGGTTAATATGGCTATGGTTAATACAGCCGGAATGCCGAGTGACTTTTGTTTTGTTTGACAGGCCCTCGAGAAAACTGAGAGACAATAACTAACAATTGTTAGGAAAGATTGCATTTTTAAATTGAATTTCAAGACACTCCACTTTGGATATATTCATTTTTCTTCAATTTATGCAGTCTAAAAAGCTCTCTCTCTCTCTCTCTCTCTCTCGCACTCAGAGCAAAGCAGAGACCCGACGAGAAACAGTCGCTGGCATTTGAAGGTTGCCGGCTGCTCGGTTCAGACTCTCAGACTTCATTATAACCATGTGCAAGTGCTTGAGTACTGTGCGTTACAGAACTGTAAGGCAGTGTCAATGTCAACGACCAAATCTCAGCAAAGATAATTATAAATGCTTCAATTATTCCCAACTAATATTCTCCTTGAAATCTTCTTTTAATTATCCTACACTTTTGTAACGCACTGTGTACCCTTGATTACGTGTAAAACAATTCATAGATGGAAATCGATTCTCTGCTGATCAATGCCATAGCTCTAATTGGATGGAAATTGTATACATTTCTATTGATAATAAGTACTGTTCCAACAAGTCCAACAAGCGATACGGAATCACTATAATAGAAGCATCAATGGCATTCCCATGGCAACAATGATCCATGAGCCATTACCTTATTCGACTTTATTTCATTTATTTATATATTTTGTTTACTTATGAAAGAATTGGCAGTACTCATGGACTTCAAGTGGAAGGCAGTCACGCAGAAAGAACAAGTTCTAATGATTTAGGTGTCTGCGAATGAATCATCTTTGAATACTTTTGGGAGTTCTCTAATGATCGAAATCAATCAAGCACGCTTTGACCTTGAGTGTAGGTCTGCTACGCCTTTGCCCCACCACTTAATGATGCTTAAATTGGGCTATTAGAGATCTCCAGCTATTCCCCCATCTATTGTAATTCTCTCCCGCTGATTTTGTTTTGGCATTTTGCAATGACCCAATTCCGTTCGAGCAGAGCCGCTGGCCCGTGGCCACGCTTTCCCAATCCGAACTCTCCACTGCATGGTGGGGGGTGGAGATAATTAATCAGAGAAATAGAGCTTAAGTTTCACTCAGGCAGAGGTCAGGCAGTGGCGAGCAGCGCGCAGAAGAAGAAGAACGGACCGAAGATCGATGGGGTGGTGGGAATGAATTGAATGAACAACTGCAGGGCATTGTATTCAAATCAAGCCGATAAATAATCGTTTAGCGAATCGGGAACAGACACGGAGCAGAGCGGACATTATGTCAGCGGCGAGTGCAGTGGCAGTGGCAGTGGCAGCGGCAGCGGCGGGGCAGCCAGCGAAAGCGAAAGTGTGTCAGTGTAAAGATAGAGAAAAAGAGAAGCAGAGTGTGGGGAGTGAAAGAGAGATGCTGCTGGAGCGTGAAAGATTCTGTTAAAGTCGTTGTCACGGCGCATGCGTGCCTGCACTGCTCGGTGAAATGGAATAAACGCAGAGAGAGAGAGAGAGAGGGAGAGATCAGCAGCAGCAGAGAGGAAGGGAGTTGGGGTGGGTGCACTCTCACAATGACAATAACGGTGACTTTCACTAGAAAACGAAACGAAAAACGAAACAAAAAGCAAACGACAAAAGCAAACGCTGATAACGAAGCTCTCCAGCGCGACTCTCCCGAAAGCTAGTCACTGCCTGTGCTGATGACTCTCCACGTTGAGGCATGAGTCACGATGCGACACGATGCGATACGAGTGTGTGACACTCACACGTGCCCCGAAGATTCTGAGCGGCTTAAGTGCCCGCCCCCGCAGACTCCAGGGGGTAGGCGTAAATCGTCTAACCAAATGGCATTTTGTGCAAGGAAGTTATAAATTTGCTGCCAAAATAGAATTGTGAGCGGGTTTGCCAAGCCACAGGCCATGCCGCAAAAGCGTTCATTAAAGTCAACGTCCCCCCACAGCGGCCTTAAAGAACGAGAAATATGAGAGATGAACCAAGCAGGCAGCAGATCCTGCACACCCTTTCGAAAGATGATTAGTTTCGAGTACAATTATGAAGCCACACAAATTGGCTATAGATATGACTAGACTTTTGCCAACAGCTTCCCTCTTCGCTGGTTAGAGTATCCAGAGATCGCAAGAGTCACATAGACGCTAAGCTTCATTGAGAAAAACCTTTTGGGACGTGCGTGCACAATACTCAGATTTTACGACCTTCCGCAACGCCCACATGGAAAGCGTCTGCTGCTCGAAGTGCACTGAGAGAAATGCAATTAGAGACACTCGATCGGCGTGTCGTGTGGCTGGCCGACTGGCAGACAAGGCTCACAGACATCAGGAGACGTCAACAAACGCCAACTTACAGCCCACACACAGACACACATCATAGCACATCGAGTCTGGTCTGTGTTTGGCTCTGGTTCTGGCTCTGCATTCAGCTCTGGGTAAGTAGGTAGAGTTGTAGGCAACCCCGACAGCCGCAATTAGAGAGGGAATATGCTTAGGCCTGAGGGTGAGGTAATACTCTTGTATCCACTTGGCCAATGAACTCTTCTCGATTATGACACCAAGCTCTTTTGGCTCAAATTTGTTGAACTTTTGTCAATTTGTGTTAATTAAGATCTGCTGCTCTTTGGCATCGGCAGCGGCAACTGCTGCTACTGTCGTCTCTGGGCGGAAGTGGAGCAATATGCGAAACTGACCTCTTAACCGCCAGAGTTGATGTTAATTTCAATTGGGAGTCGCATACCAGATCTCTGGCCTTGTCGGCGGCACTATCACAAAGTCAATAATGTATGTATGGGGAATCTTATCAGCTGGCTGGCACTATCAATAATCTATTAGTTATTATATTTGCTGTTTCAGCAGTGTCTACGGGTATGTGTCTATGTATGTACATGTGTCTAAATAAATAAAAGATGAAAGAAAACCCCCAGCCGCATAAATGTCACATGAAAAACGTGACGGAGCAGGGGAAGGGGAGACGGGGACAGTACACAAGCCGCAGAGCCCAAAAAAAGGTTTCTTCAGATCACAATCAATAACAATATCGAATGAACTCCGACTCCGAGACTCCGATTGCAATGACGATCGCGATGGTGACTCCCGTGATGCTGCCGTGTGGTTGCCCCTTGCCTCTACTTACCTCCTGTTCGGTTATGAAAGGTAACTCAAACCCAAAGACTTGACCTGCCCCTCCTGCACTTGCAGCAACAGCAACAGCAACAGCAACAGACGAAAAGTATCTTCCTCTTTTTGGTATGTCTGTGTGTCTGTGTTTATTTTTCGAGTGTCAGTGAAAATTGAAGAGGCAAACAAACAGAGGGGGCCCGGAGACATGGTGACATTTGATACCATATGCGGTCAACTGCTGGCAATGTCTTGCAACGGGTTCGTTCTACTATTTGTAAGGCATCGATCGGGAGTGAGACGAACGTACCCCTTCCTGGAGTGCAGGAGAGCGTCAACACGTTTGACTTTTCGACAGCGCACCAGAAGAATGTTTAAATATTTATTTAAATAAAAACAGGCCCGTTACATAAGTGTTCATTATCTGGGAGAACTGTAACTAAAGCGCTAAAAAGATAGTCTGACAATTTATAAGCTGTACGATCTGTACGATCCGAATAATGATTCATTTGTGCCATACATGATATATAATAATTAATGTAAACCCACACGATCAATCATGAAAGGCTCTGTTAAAGCAATGCAATCTTCGCTGTTACTCTGGAATACATGCTGTTATCTAACATGGCAAACGAAACGTGCAATAATAAAGAAAAAACACACACACTCACACACACAGTCGTATCGTAGAACACTTATGACTAATGCACTAATTGAACGAAAGCTTTGCATTTGCCCTTCCATAGTTGTGCGGCACGAAGTCTCACGGCCTACAGAATAGGGAATACTCACTATTTATCAGTCAATTGTACATATACTGGCTGTAATATTGATTTAATCATCAATTCATTCACTATTTATTTTTAATTCTGTTTTCTAGACTCTCTGCTTTTACTCTTAACAAAACATGCCCTCATTTTGGATGCAATGGATTTATCAAACTGGTGCCACAGCACTCCACCACAAGATCAAAAGGAAATCAAAGTAATCCCATACTTACATACACATACATATGTACACATACATATTCATACATACAATATGTAAAGTGGGTCAACAAACTGTTTGTTATAGTCGGGGCTTGGTGCCACACACCACCCAAGAGCATAAATTGCAAATCTCATGCAAAGCAAAACAAGGCCTTATTTTCTCCAATCCAACCAGTGCCCCATTCCCCGTCCTGAACACAATTGTAATTTGGGTCAAAAGCCTGAAATTATGTATTATCATTAAATTTCATTACAACCGACATTTCGAGCGCTTAAATAATGTCGAAAAGCAGAAAATGCAGAAACAAAGCGAACCCGTTACACCGAACCAAAGCGAAACTCCAAAAAAACTGCAAAACTGCGAGCCACAATTCACGCAATGGTCTCCCCGCACTTAGGGGGCTGGGATGGGATCGTGTACAGTTATGGGAACGAAACGTGAAGACCCCGAGAACAGAACCCAAATGCAATGGCCCCTGCCTGTGGCTGTCCCATCCAGCAATGACCAAAGGAGCCAAGCTCTTGATGGTGTCTTCTTATACGCATGTCCATATTCGGGCAAAGAAGACGTCGAGGCGCTACAGGAATGCGTAGAGCTGCCGAAAACCCCCTCCCCAACTCCTTGGGTCCCAGTTGAGTCATCGGCCATCCGCAAAAGAAGTTCAGTGATCCCTCCCGCTTACCAAAAAAGTCCTCCCATCTCTCAGAGGTGTCTGAATCCGATTCTATGTCCATGGTCTGTTCTGGTCTGGTCTGGTCTGGTCTGGCTTTCTTCGGTGCAGCTCTGCTCCTCCTTCAGGGGGCCAAATACTTGATTTACAATCGTATATGGCCAGAAGGCCTTGTTCAGTTCAGTTCACTTCAGTTTGGATTGGTTTGCTTTCGTTTGGTTAGGTTGGCTCTGGCTTTGTCTAAATTTAGACAAAGATTGCAGAGCAACTGGCACTAGCACTGGCACTGGGAATGGTTTTTCTCTCTGTTGGTCGGCTGCTTCTGTTGCTTCTCCTTGCAGCACTTTGCACTGGCACTGGCATTAGATATTCCCGTAGATATGGGATATAGATATTGTATGTAGACTGGCGCTGACTAAAGGCCTTGTCAAGCAACCCACTCCACAGTCTTCAGGCGGGTCTAATATGGCTGCGCAAATGACTTCACCTCACTTCACTTCGCTCGGAACGCGGTATGGAATGGAGCGGAAAAGGCAAAGCCCAATCAATGGTCAGCCGATAAGATAATTCCGCGAGTTTTACTTTAAACACAACGCAAACGATTGCGATTTTCTTGGCTGTTGGCCGCGTTTGTTCTGTTGGTATTTCGCTCGACTAGCTAAACGGAGCGCAGGGGAGCTATCTTATCACCTGGCTACTCGGAGCTTCAGGGTAAGTGGCAGACAGGTAAGCAGCGCTCAAAGCTCAGCGACAGCTGTTCTGGACGGGAGTAAGTATTGCTCAAAAAGTTACGTTTTTCGCCAAGTTCGTACCCCACCATGCCCTGCCAATGGGATTCTCGGAACTCGCGGATGACTAAACCGGCTCACGGAACGAACGCGTTGATATTGTTGGTATTTTCTGTTTGCTGTTTTCTGTTTGCTGTTTGCTCAACTCGAGTCCAGCCACTTATTCGTTAGATTCTCCTACATTTGCCACACACGAGAATCGCATCGGATTGGATCTGTTTGGTTTGCATTGTATGGGATCGCTGCAGGTTGATGGGATCGCTGATTGAATTAAATTGATCATTATTCTTCGTCTTGCCCTCGCTTCTTGCTGGGAGGCGGGGCGAGGCACACACACTTGTTGCGCAAAGCAACGGCGAAACAGCGAAACGGAACGAACAGAAACAAACACAAACGAAACGAAGAAAACCGAAAATTTACAAATTAAAGATACAAATGTATCTCGGTGTGTGCACTCTGCGTTGGGTGGGTGCCGGGCGGCGGGCGGTTGGTGGCTTGCGCGCTTCGTTGATTTTCCAGTTTCTCCCGTGCAACCGTTACTTCTAATTGACGAAAAACAAAATACAAACACACACACGCGGGCAGAACGCACGCACGTAACTTCACAACTTCAGGCCGGACCAGCGGAGCATCGGGCTGTGGCCCCAAAGATTGAAGAATGCATTTTGCCCAATATGGAAACTGCACCGGCACGCTACGCTATTCAAGAGTCGGAAAACAAATCAACGGAAATATCAGAAAAACCGACACTCTGCTGCATCCTTCATTGTTCGCGGCGAAAATTGTTTGTGAGATCTATTTGGGCGCCAAACAGTGTTAGGCAGTACTCATTTTTGCGTTTTATTTTGCTCACCCCTCTCAACTCACCATGCGTGTCAAATACTGGATACGCATGGTATAATTCTATAGTTACTTTTCACATGTTTCGACGATTATGATTTAAGAATTTATTCGTCACAATTAATTGGAGCTGAGCTTACAACTCGACCCGGTCTACGCCCGAAAAGCAGTTGTGCCAATGGGAGATGATTACCCACAAATAGTATGTCTCCACTGTGGGCGAAGGGAATTATTATCAAAAAAGTTTCCAACTTTCCACTTACGCAAAATCATGATAATCCATAACATGAGTTGTACACGGTTCGTGTTACCCGCAAACCCAACAATCAGTATGGCCAGGAGCAAGAACACGCAAACCACGCTGAAGGCGAAGGACACGAGAAGGCACCAGCACTGGTGCTGTGGGTAATCGTTGGCCAATCCAATAAAGGATAATCTAATGTAGAACATTTTTAAAGCTCACCCACAACGTGCCCGTTAACAGCATCACCTTAGCCCCCAAGTACAAGAGCGCGAATACAATGGCCATCATCCAAACCACCTCATGTCTCGATTGGAGAAATAGCTTGCATATGCCAATGGTAAGGGCCACGACACCAATGATCAGCCCTGTTACCCCAATTATAAGGCATCCGAAGTACAGGGACAGCAAAAAGAAGAATGAGGATAAAAAACACATTTTTCAAGAAATTACAGTTTAAATTTTCACTTGTGTTTGAGTGTAAGCTAAACGCACAATTTTGTTGTTTCACAAAACGATCAAACACTGACAAGGGTTAGTATTGGTTATTTTTTTTAAGTTCAAACTGCGCTCTAAGAAGATGCATTTTTAATCGATGAAACAGTTAAAAATCAGAATTTCTTCTAACATTGCGGAAGGGGTTGAGGGTTCTCTAAGCTGGCCTGTTTGTAGCCGCCGTCTGCTGGCAAGGGCGTCTATTATCTGAACGACCTCTGAGGCGCTGAAAAAGATTGGTACTTACCAAAACTTTTAACACTAGATAAATACTCGTTTCCGTGGGATTTGGTCTTTTTGCAATGTCTTAATTGGGTTGTTAAGGTACTAGTTTGAATGCACGGATTCAGCGCTTAATAAAAATTACGAGAAGGGACGTGTGAGTCGCCTCTTACGTGTCACAACTTTTATAACCGGTACTCAGTAGAAAATCTGTACCTTAACCTTTTTTTTTTTTTTTCAAATTTTAGATTTTTTCTACTTCTTTCATCAACATGTACATCCACATCTACATCACTTCTCACGCCAACACGCTCCTTTAGCTTGCCCCCTCCCCTAGAGACACAGTCTGCTGAGCCACTGCAGAGGCAGAGACCGCTGACTACACGAAGCAGAGTGCGAATGAGAGAATGTGCAAAAAAGCATATATAAGCTGCGGGACGGGGTGGGTTTAGCCACTGCAAATGAATATCTTCATTGTGGCCATAATAATGATACAATCGGATCCCAATTTGGTGATCTGATATATATGGTCATTCCCTACGGAATGGCGTTTTCTTTTAGTTTTCTTTTATCTTCAAAATTGTAGATTTGGGAGGTTTTCGCCCTTTTGCGGAGGCGGAAGGGGGCGGGGCTCATTTTTGAAATACACTTGTAACAGTGTGAGCATACAGCAGTCCGCAGCCAAAATTTGGTGGCTCTAGCTCTTATAGTCTCTGAGATCCAGGCGCTCATAACGACGGACAGACTGACAGACGGACGGACAGACAGACTTGGCTCAATCGACTCGGCTATTGATGCTGATCAAAAACATATATACTTTATGGGGTCGATAACGTTTCCTTCTGTGTGTTACATACAATCACTTTGTGCACAAACACAATATACCCAACACGTTGGACTCTTTGCAATTTTAGTTTACCTTCAAAGTCAGGAAGGATGCGGATACTGCTGACCATCCGTGCCGCTATCGGCTTATTTCTAGCATCCACCATCAATGTTCACGTAAATATGCAAAACAAATAAACCAGTCGAGAGGACAATAATGGAATCCAAGTTATCAGGATGCCGTCGTCTTCAAAGTTACGAACGCCGTATGTGAAAGTTACAACCACTCCTGGTTCGTGTTCCACAATTGTCGTTTAAAGGCTGTCAGTCGAAGCAAAGTTGTCGGAAATTTCAATGGAACGGTGCTACATCCGGCCAAATATATATCCCTTCTTGTCAAAATGTTGAAAAGGGTAAATGGCTACAAGCCCTGGCTGTTCGACGTTCCACTTGATGTCTGTTTGTATTTGCGAAAGAGAAATCATCCCTTTCCTAATATTGTCTATAGACTATTTAGAGACTTTAGCAACATGAACCATACATGACCGTATGTGGTAAAATACTCGAATAAATCCTTTATCAAAAGAGTTTTCAAATTTCATTTTCAGGGTCCAAAAATCTCAAGGATTTCTATCCGGTTTCTATCTTTAACTGTTGCGCCTGCCCGTTCCGACTGGGGATTATATGCTGTCGATTCGGTGTTACTTTGATAGGAAACTAAAATATGATACCAATACTATTTTTACATTCGTTAAGGATCTTTTCAAGAGTAAATAAAAGATTTACACATTCATATGCACATACATATATGGACATAAACAATCAGTTTGGTGTTAAAAGTATTGAAATTGAATGTTTTCCACATTATTGGCCCACAAGAAATTAAACATTCCTTAATGCCCATCTACATAATTATGTACACATGTCAGCAAAATATTTCCGTACAGATTGTACAGAACGAAATTGCACCAAAATACTAATTGAAACAGTTTTTGGATCGAAATATTTTCGTTTTTTTCACGCTCACTCTCTTGCACTCTCCTAATCTTTTACACTATCCAACTTTTTCCCAGAAATGGTCTAACGATATTTTTTTTTGTCTATAACAGAACTTTTTTTAAGGAATTTTTTAAAAACTGGTATTGTTTTGGTAGTAATTTTTTAGAGGTAGCGCTTTGTTTCCACAAATGTATGTAACTTAAGTATTACAGCCTTATTATTATTATTATAGCATTTTATTATTTAAATAGCTCTAAAATTATTGTTGTAATTATTTCCGTATTATTCCACATGTTTTAAAAGCTAAATAATTTTACATTCATAGAGGACCTTCTCAAGAGAAATTGAAACAACAAATGGGAATTTGATCAAGTATGTGAAATTAATACAATCAGTTTGGTGTTCAAAAAAATTTCAGCAGTCAAACTGTCATAGCTTAATAATACATTTTTTGAACATTATCGGACTGCAAGCAATATAGTACAAGCAATATTCCTTGAATAAGGCACACATTGGAATGTGTGTCTTCCAAGCTGGGCTGACCGATGAAAAGATGGCTAATGAGTACATAAGAAAGATTTAAGAAAATAGCGTTAGAATCCTTATCGCAACCGCTGCTAAGCAGCTGTTTAGTGTAATCATTTTTACGACGACCTTGTTTAGGTCACACACCTTGCACTTTTCAATACATTTCATTCATTAATATGTAGTTAATATGTAGCAAATGTGCAGTTCCCGTGTAGTTACCATGTAAAAACCTATACTTTTTTACCCAGCGTTAAATAAAAACTGAAAGTTTTTTTTTGTTTTATTTGTATTCAAACCATTTAAAAACAGAGGTTCCCTCCTCCACTCGTGCTGGTATTGATCATGTTCTAATGGACAGGTTCAACTAGCCAAAAATGTCCATTGGCTAGAGCAACAAATTTTATAAACAATGGACACATGTGGTTCCCCACCACCAGTTAAGCGCAACAGGAAAAGCCCCACCGACAACGAGGAGGATTGCATGGGTATCCGAGCCGTTCTGTCCGATGAATACAATGAGATAGCCCTCATCAAGGTGCACAGTTGCCAGCTGGAGACGAAAAAGCAACTGCAGTCCGTCATCCAGGAACTGTCGCAGAAGTTGCCCCGCCTTCAACACTTGAAGCGCGTCCACGACCGCAATGTGCTAATCTGCGCAACGTCGGAGATTGGAGATGCAGAGACCTTGGAGGAACATCTGAAGCGGTACGCCTTCTCCGCAAATGTACTACAGGCACTCTGCCATCAGGTGAAGGTCGTTGAGGTTCCCGCCCGCATGCCCAAGCTGCGCGTGCAATACGAACAAATGATGCAGCACTGGCCCTGCAAATTCCATCCGAATCACTACTCCGAGTCGCTGCGGAATGGCAGCAACTTCTCCATCAGCCAGCGAGTCTTCCACAAGCGCATGGCTCAACTGCTGGTCCAACTATCTAGGGATGTGAATAAGGACAGGCCAGTAGGCATCTGTGTGGATCCGCGACAAACCCGCATTGTGTCCATAGCTGGTGCCAGCGAAACCTACGGACATGAACATTGCAGCATGCTGCTGGTGGATTTTGTGGCGCGCAGTCAGCAGGGAGGTGCATTGAGGAGCGAGCTCAGCTTTGTCGAGGACCAAGAGAATGCCGAAACAACGTTACGCGGGCTGCCCAAGGCATACTACGACTACTTGAAAGAGAACGAGGCGTATCAGGACCTGCAATTCGGAGCAGAGATGTCTAGAAAGGGTCAGCCACAGCAGCAAGTGATGTTGGATTCAAAGCACGGACAAGGTGGCGATAATCTGTCCAAGTACGGACCGTACCTCTGCACCGGCTACGATGTGTATCTGCTGCAGGAGCCCTGCCTTATGTGCTCCATGGCATTGGTGCATAGCCGGGCCAAGCGCATATTCTTCCTGCGGCCATCGGACAACGGCGCCCTGGTCACGCGGTTCCAGCTGCACGCGGTCAAGGAGCTCAACCACCACTATGAGGTTTTCCAGTTCACCACAGACGGGAGTTTAACTTAACAAAAACTTTGTTTAATGCACTCTACATGTTTTAGAATAAATTCTATAGAATATTATCCATTTTGGGCGCTGATCTGGCTGCTCCCTGTCTGGTGGGAGTGGATATCAGACCCAGCAGCTGGCAGTCTGCTTCCAGGATGGTTATATCCTTAGATGAGCCTAGGAATTTAGTGGACAGCTCTAGATCCTTGACACGCAAGCGGACGCGGGCGCCACGAACGTAGTCACTGCAAAAATATGTGGATTCAGATTTATCATAGTCAAAAAAATAAGTTGGGAGACCGCTGCACTAACCTGCCATTCCGAGCGGGCCGTGAGCATACACAGTGGAACTTCCAGCCGAAATCTATGTACAGATCATCCTCCACCACGTGAAAGATCTTGCCGCTAACCACCTTGCCTTCGGCACTACCCAGCTGTTAAATTGAGAGGTTGTTACATAAACAATGAGCCGGCGGATGCCTGGAGTCTACTTACATCTACGAACTTTGAGTTGCGCAGCAGTGAGGCAAAGGTTTGATTGTCCACCTGCGGCTGCTCTGGCGTTGCGGGAGCCGTGTACTTGTCATAGGCACGGGCGAAGCCACCTTTGCTGCTGCTTTCTGGCTGATCTTCAGAGGACGCATGGCCAGATTGGGTGGGTTCATTGCTGAAGGCACGTGTGGCCACCGACAGCTGGCGCCTGGAGACGAAGGAGTTTGTCTGCAGCGCGCCTCGGCATATTTTGTGCAGCACAGACATCGTTTTAATTGATTATTATTATTTTCAGAAAAAACGCAATCAAAAACTGGAGCAAGAAGAGAACAGCTGACCGGCCGATATGCTTGGTATCGATTGGTCACCTCTAATCGGAACGGCCATCTCTAAAATTACAAAACACGCTGTCAGTGGCGCCGGCATTTTACTATTTATTACGAAATCAATTGTTAGAATTAATTAAATAACTCAAAAGATGATCCAGCAGCAGCGCCAACGCATTGAGTCCGCCGTGACGGAGATGATCGACGACATGGACAAGACACACCTACGCAAAATGCAGGTATGAGTGCTGCCACAGTGAAAACAGACGGCATTGTAACGACATTGTGCCCCCCTCCAACAGAACGAAATGCACCTGTGCGCTGCGAAATGCTGCCAGGACGACACATCCAGCGTGGACAGTGTGCAGCGGTGTGTGGACCGCTGCTCGACACCCATGACACGGGCCCAGAACTATGTGCAGCACGAGCTTGGAGAATTTCAGGGCAGGCTGCAGCGTTGCGTCATGGTAAGTTCCAATGAGCCTTCTAAAATCAACCACACACTTACTTTATTCTCTTTTGACAGCAATGCAACGATGATGTCAAAGTTAAAATGCCGCCCAGTCCCAGCGAGGATCAAATCGCCAAGTACACGGATCAATTCGAACGTTGTGCCATCCAATGTGTGGACAAGCATGTGGGTCTCATACCCAGCATGATGAAAACGATGAAGAAAGTACTATCCAAAGGACCTGAGGCCATACCACAAGTTTAATTCGCTTTGAGCTGGTTGCATTTATCACATTTTCTCTTAGTTGTTGAGTTTTTTATTTTACATATATTTTCTGGATATTATTATGTACAAAAGCTACACTGTGGGATCACTTTAGTACACTTTCATAGACAAAATTTATGTTACCTATTTCGATCGCTCTAAGAAAAATACATCAAATCCTGTTAGATAAACTCAATACATTCAAAAATTTGATCCTGTATTTCTGTATATAATTCAAAATTGTAAAATTTTCGATTGCCATAATGGTGGAACAGCAGAAGAAGCGCCTGGAGATAGCCCTTAGCGACATGATCGAGGACATGTACCGCACCCACTTGCGCCGCATGCAGGTGAGTGCAGCCTGAATATGAGCAGCAAACCCACTGAGAAATCTGAATATTCAAGTCCAAAATGCATCGGTGTGCTGCCCGTTGCTGCGACGACGAACGCGGATCGCTGGAGAGCGTCCAGAACTGCATAGAGAAGTGCGCCGGACCCTTGATGGATGCCCAGGATTATCTGCAGCATGAGCTCGGTCAGTTCCAGAACCGTTTGCAGAACTGTGTGAAGGTATAAGAATGCTTTCTCACACTCCAATGATGAGTAACAGCACTGCTAATCCGTAGGATTGCAACAGCGAAGCTCGCGCGCGATTGCCGAATAATCCCAATGACAAAGACATGACCCGATCGCAGCATCTCTTTGAGAACTGTACCGGGAACTGTGTGGACAAGTACATCGGCCTGTTGCCGGGACTTCTTAAGTCGATTCGTCAGACCCTGGACCGTGGCCCGCCAAAGAAACCGAGTTATACTGCCCGGAGCCAGGACGCTTAGTAAACTCCTTTGGCTTACACTGCACAAAATTATAGATTAAAACGGCATCAAAGAATGGTCAATAAGACACTTATGTATTGAATATTTGGTATAGCTTACACTAAAGATATGTACATCAAGGAAACACTCTTCGCAAAGAGTGAAAGCCCTAAGTTCCTGCATGAAAGAGAGCGCTCTCTCCAGTGAGTGCTGGCTTACGTGGCCTAGATCAATGTTCCAGATCTCTCTCTCTCTCTCTCTCTCTCTCTTGCTCTCTGACCATTAGGAAGGCCCTCACACACTAAACATCTAATAATAAAGATTCTTAGCAATATACAACAATATAAAACTGTATTTGGATGCGGATGCGGGTGCGCAATTAGATTTGAGGTGATCTATTGCTCATTCGGTTTTGTCCGGACGCCGTACTTGCTCCAAAACGTGACCTTGGCGGTGGTCTTTTTGCAGTTGTCCTGGAACACTGAGCACGAGTCGAAGGGTGGACAGTAGAGGTGCAGGGAAACGGAGGTGTCCGAATGACTCGGATTCTCCACACGATGCAGGCCCAAGTTATCTGTGGATAAATCAAGCAATAAGTAAAGTCTGATGATTGTCTGATTGATCATCTCATCTGGTACCCACCATTAATGTAGGCCACATCGTTGACGGCAATCGGCGTCTCGCCGATCTCCACCAGCTCCCGAGGGTCGATATCCCCTTCGTGGCTATGATGATGGCTGCTGTCTCGGCTGACCGTGTTGTTGGGGCGATTGGGGTACTCGTAGCGCTTCTCGCGCAGATCCCCTTTCAGCATTTTCATGAAGCAGTGGGAGTCAGCGTGGTCGTGCACAGAGGAGCCGTGACCCTCGCCCCAGCATAGGATCAGCAGATTGAACTTGCCGTTTCCGGCATCCACGAGATTGCGGGTGTAGGTGTAACGATCGAACTTGGCATACTTGCGCCACTCCTTGGGATTCGACTTGTAGGAGAGCATCAGGTGATTGACCATCTCGATGTTCACGTAGTTCGACTCGAACTCGCGGTGCAGTGCCTTGATCAGCTGGTCCATCGTCTCAATGACGGGCCCATACTTGAGGGGCTTTTCCAGGGCCTGATAGTAGTGTGTGGCCTGGCGCAGATACTTCTCCTGATCGACCTGCTCGATCTCCGCATCGATCTTGGACAGGGCCATTTTCGATTTGCTCTGATTGACCTGTGATAAGAAGCAAATGGGAAATGGGAAGAGAAATGCATCAGTCCCGCATGTTGAAGGGCATGGAAAACTACCGTCTAACTAACTTTTTGTGATTGATTTAAATGAATTACGCTGCAATGGATCGAACGCGCTGAGATTATCGCTGATAGCTCTGATTGCTAAACGCTGCTTAAGTATTTTGTAAGTATTTCAATTAACCGCTCGATGAGTAGATTCAAAAGATCCCACACGCTCTACCTCAGATCACAATTTAAACTGAATGATTGTGCTCGCTGATGATACCGCTGACACCACAATTTCTGGAGATTTGTACTGTCCATCTCCTGCCGCTATGTAATCTGTGCTGCCTTGCCTTCGTACGTAGATCTCAAACGAACAAAAAACAATAACAATAACGACACACAACTCACGATTATCGCCCAGGCATTATCAATTGCGAGATTTGCCTATGTACGATCCGATCCGATGCGATCCCCCCATCTATATACTATATATAATCAATACTTATATACTCGTACAACTTAAATCGGAGGCTCAGCTCGGCTCGAATGTTGCCAGGAGCCAACAGAGCCCAACAGATGGTGAGCCGAAAATTCTGGAGCAGAGGTTAATGCCGCTTAGCAAATAAAAAACAAATTTTATTGTTATCTCTTCGCATTCATTGGCTATTCCAAAGATGACCATTCATTGATAGCCGGCCTCGGATTTGCTCGGACCGATCTATTTGCTGACGCATGGACGAAAATCGAGCGGTATTTTTTACGTGTTTTTCGGTTGATCCTACGGGTAATAACCATATATTTTTCTAGAATTTCTTATCGTCTGGGTTTTTTCAGGTAGCGAGAATCTCTGGGATTTCTAATTCGTCTGGCAAACAGACAACTTTCACCGTAAATCAGCTCAAAGTTTGAGAGTTCATTATTAATCATGATTCAAAATGATTAAAATTGAGATCCTCGCAAATCATTGCATACTTTCAGGTTGGACGCACATTTCCTTTAATTGCAACTCATTTGGTTAGCAGAAACCCCATTAAAACTAACTGACAAATCACCAGAAATGCTTTTGTGATTCAGGAAGTTCTTTCATGACTAACTGACGTTACTTTCTCCACAAAAACAATTCCCCGCCCAGCTTCATAAACAAAGGCAAATTATATTTTTGAAGTTTCTTTATAATTGACGTATGCTTGGAGCAGCTGAAACTCTTCGTTTGTGCAACAATGTCATCAACTGAACTTGAAGTGTGAGTTAATAAATGTTTTATGGACAGTGCCCCCTGGCTCGAGTGCCACATCATCATAATGGACACACATTTTTGGGTGAAATTGAAAAAAAAAAAAAATAACACATTTTGCAATGCCAGCTTGGCGTCCGACTTTCGCAACAGGTTGAAGCCGGACCAGTGCCAAAACAAAGCAGAAACTACGAAACCAACTACGTCAACACAAGGTCTAACAAACTGAATGGGAAATTGCTTCGAAATTGCTTCGAAACTGCCGGAGCTAGGAGCCAATTTTCAAGTTCAACAAACTGCCGTCAGCATCTGACAACATAGGGAAAGTGATTGGGTGTTAGGACTTACCATTTTGATGATATATTTATGTCCTATCACAGGGCTTGGTTTACACAACTTTGTATAATTTTGAAACACTTTGAATAGCCGAGTAATGGGAATAAGGATCGGGATTGCACTTTTCAGTTTTCAACTGGTGTTGGGTACCACTTGGATTCGCGCCTGATGGGTTTGTGTGCCAGTTTTGGATATCTTTCACCAATTTATGGAAATGACGGCCTGCAAAACATCATTTTCACTCAAAACGCAATTCGAGCGACATTTCGTTGGCCGCAGCGACGACGCCGGCGCAACGCCAGCGGCTCGAACGGCATTTTGAGCGCTTTTCGGGGCCGCGAGTGAAAACGCCAGCCTCGCATCAGGGTCTTTAAGTTGTTTGCTCAGTTGGTACCAAAAATGTATGCTGCCGACGCAGATATCTCTGCGCATTTCACTCGCCCAACTATTCTTCTTTTCGGCTTGATGTTGCTTTCGAAGCGACAGAGAGAGATAGAGAGAGGGAGAGCCTTTTGCGGCCATTCTCGGGTTAGGGTTTCATCAGACAGCAGCCTGCCTGCCTGGGGTCAAATAATGAATTTTGAAATATTTACGGACTCGGGCTGTCAAGTGTCGGCTGACTGGCAATGTTTGTTTATCTCGACACATTTGGCCCGACTCTATTTAAAGCACTGAGTGACATACATGATTAATTCGAGTAGATTCCATAAGAATATATCGTTAGCATGATTGCGACTCAAACTCTACGATTGTACTCAAAAAATGTAACCCCTCAAACGAAAGTCTGATTAGCATAGACCAGCGGTGGTAGTGGCTTTGGCTCGTGGCTTTCTATCCCACCATTCTCCAGTTTATTGACCTTCGAACTTTTATTCTTTCGCGCATCTGTAAGAGCCATAATTAGCATAAATATTCTTAGAAAGATTTAATTCGCAAATGAATCTTCTTTGGGTTGAGTGGTTTTTTTGCGTCTCGAATGATGCATCTAATAATGATTCCATTGAACACACACTCGTCATTATCGGAGTGTGTAAACAATATGTTGTTATTTGTGAACCGTGACATGGGGATTTTTCATCTTTCCCGCCTGCTGCCAGCTGCCAGCTGTCCGCTGTCCACAGATCAGCTCTTATCAGCAGAACAACATATTTGTGCAAACAGCGACGGGCACAGGCAGCGTCAAGGGATATATTTACATATTTATGCATGTTCTGTTTCCACATTCAATTGTATTTTATCGTTTGAAATGATGTAAAGATATTGCGTTTATAGTTTACTTAACAACTAGATAAAGCATACATTTTGGTTTAGAAATTGGACACAACACAACGCGTATAAATGCTTGGTAAAAGAAATTACTATAAATTCAAATTGGAGGGAGGGATTCTCTCTACTACTAATCCTCATCATCTTCGGACATATCAAACTCGGCATCATCAAAGTCGATTATCTATAAAAATGGATATTTGCAGTAATTTGTACACTCGACCAATAAAGTCACAAACCTCACTGTTCAGGCGCTTGAACTCCGAGATGCCCGTCAAATCCTCTAGATATTTGGCGGTTTCAAAAGTTCTAAAAAGAAACACATGTCCTTCGTTCCTAAAGGCACTTAGAACTGGCTGTAAAAAGGAGAAATGGAACACTTTTTCGTTGGATTGATTCGATTGACTCTCTAGCTGTTGGATCTTACCGCTGAGCAGGCAATGCATTGGGCAAACTTTTGCGTGGCTGGCAGGATGTTCTCATAGTTGCATAGCATTCCTCTCACGGAGTGCGGCAGGATACCCAGTAGTCCTTCGGGAACCTTGCCGGCATCCGCACTCTGTACCGTCTGCTGCCTTCCGGTTTGAGTGTAGTAGGCAGGAGCTAGCTCCCGCTGTGGATGCTGCAGCAGGGCTACCAGCAGCTCCACAGCATAGCTGGCAGCAATGTTGGAGACGCCGGGTCGTGTCACGGTGCACTGTTGATCCAGAGTACGATCTTTGAGCGACTGGAAAGAGACAGACATAGAGAGATAAAAGCTTCCACTCAACACAACGCTGCATGAACAAGCTTTGAACAGAGCTTTTACAATGTCAACAAACGCAGCCGAAAACTTGGGACCAGCGACCAAAGATGACGCCGCCGCCCGCCGCATGCCGACCCCTTTCGGTACGGTAAGACACCTGAGCGTGCGAGAGCGCAATTTTTCTGTTTGATTAGTTAATAACAATTCTCGTACATTTAAAACAAAGTCAGTCAGAGAACGCCCTGCCCAGTGGGGCTTGTGCTGCTTGTGCAACTGTTTTTCCCACCGGGAACGGGCCCGAGCCCGAGCGAGTTTGCCACTGATTAGATAAAGTTTCGGCTCTCCATTGGACACGCTCTCCTAAAGAAACCTTCTGATATTGTTTTCATTTGTTCGGGGCGCTATAGTGCCAGTTGAGAGCCAGTGAAGTTAGATCCACCCATTCGCGGACACCTCTAATTTTAAACATTGTAAATAATGCTAACAGAATTCGCTGGAAACCTTTCGCATCCGCTGGAGTTTGGCCATGTGCTGGAGATCGTTGCCAAGACCATCGATGGAGCCGCCAGGTGGGCTCCGCTCTGCATCAGCATTGCTGTAGAGGGACACGCAAATGTGTATCTTCTCAGTACATGACTAATGGAATGTAGAGCAGTGTTCCTTATCGTTCTCCGCTGATATGACTAATTCTCCAAATTGTTGTGGTTCTCCCCCGCCAGGTTTCACATAGACCTCTCCACAGCCAAGAGCACCGTGGATCCGGATGCTGACATTGGTCTGCACTTTTCCTGCTACTTTCGCAACGACATGATCGTGCGCAATGCCCGCGTGAACGGCGTATGGGGCGAGGAGGAGTCGGCCGTCATGGACAACGTAACGCTGCCCAATCCCATTGTGAGCGGCGAGTTCTTTATGGTCTACATATTGGCCTGCGAAGACAGCTTTCACATTTCGATCAACAGTCGGGAGTTCTGTAAGTTCCGCTACCGCATGCCGCTGAGTGCGCTTCGGACTCTGGAGATACGCGACCAGATCCAGGTGATCAAGCAGGTGGATCATCGCACCGTCTTCCCCAATCCGTGGCCCGCCATACACGCCTCGGACTACTTCAAGGCCTTCAGCAACGATCAGCCCATACTCTTCAGTCCGGGCCATGTTATTGTCATAACAGCGCGCTGCTTCGAGAACAAGCGGGGCCAGTTCATCATTAAGTTCATGGATTCGGACACCAAGCGGGAGGAGCTGCACTTTAGCATTCGCTTCGACGAGAAGCTGGTAATTCGAAACTCCATGGGCAAGAACTTTGAGTAAGTCGGCAGAGCAATCGACTTCGTTTGTGGCAAGATTCTAACAACTCGAACAACAATTCCAGATTCGGCAACGAAGAGCGCCATGGTGGTTTTCCGTTCACATTCAATCAGCAGTTCAAGCTGGCACTGGCCTTTACGGAGCGCGAAGTTCTCACGGCTGTGGATGGATACAACTTCTTCAGCTATGCCTGGCGCACGCCCAACGCCATGATGAACTTGGTGGGCTTCAAAGTGACCTGCATAAAGGGCCTGGTTATGCAGATCACTGGCGTGGACCATCTGCAGACGGGTGATCCCACGTGCACCGCTTTCGAGAAGTACTCGCGCCACGACTACGAATGTGTCTAGAGCGGAATCCATTGATTGCATGGTCTGACCATTGAACGAAGTCTGAAAATATATGTGCTAAACGTTAACCGTCTCAGTCCACTTACATTGCCGGGCGCCGTGACATCGTTGCAGAAGTAGCATCCCAGTTGATTGCCATTGATGCACTTTAGCCCCTCGATTTCCAGCCCACTGTCGCCGGCCATGTCGCGGGTGCTGCCATGTCGCATCACCAAATAGCTGTCGAATCCCAGCGCCGCATTGATGACAATCTGAAAAGGGTCAGAACGTAAAGCTATTCGTACTTTGTGTGGGCGAAGTTCACTCGTTTTGGACCTTTTGATACGCCGCTCCGAGCAGTGTGGGTAGCCAGCGGCTCTCACGCGAATCGGTGAGCAGAAAAATGACATCATGCGCCTGCACTTGCTGCTCAATCAGCTGCAAGTTCTGCTCAGTCTGTGCCCGCAGCGACTCCCCGATGGTGTGGCCCGGCATGGGTATCTCCAGCACATGCCCCACGGTCTCGGCAGAAGGATTTATGTCGCGCAGTCTTTGGGCGGCTGTTGTGGCCTTCATCCGATTGCCCGCCACCGCGTCTGCATGCGTATAGAGGTTCTGACGTACTGGATTGGAGAATCCAACCTTTCCGCTGTCCATCAGAGTAATGCGTTTAAAGCCCCAAGACTACAATTAACAAACAATAGTAAATGGCTCGGTTTGAGGGGGGTCGCAGAATATCTACCAGAAGATTGCGAGCCACTGCACAGCCCAAGGTTCCCGCGCCAAAGAGCAGGCATTTGGTTTGCGAAATAATCTCCAGATTTATATCTGGCACCAGGCGCCACTTCATTAGTTTCAAGTTGAGGTTAATAGAGTTCTCGGCCAGCCTGTAATTGAAAGTTGAATATATAGCGTAAATCTTAAAGTTGGCAGCTTACTTTGCCGGATCCATGCTGTCCCTCATGCACACCATTCGCGGGCCCATTTTCCCATTTTTGTTCAGCTCCCAGCCAACAAATTGTATATCTTCGGTTTTAGTCAAGTCGCAGGCCTCGCTTTGAACTACATTCCATATCAGACTGTCGTCCATCTGCATTTTTTGATTGTATCGCAGGCCCAGAAACCTGAGCGTCCTACCAACAAAACATGGACTAAGACACGAGAGAGCAAACAAATTAAATGTAGAATTAGCAATTAAGAGACATTGACACTCACAATCGTTGCAGCAGATAGGCAGCATAGTTCCGCATCAGCCAAGCCGGGTGCTCGTACTCGCTGGGATCGGCAAAGCCAAAGTAATAGTGTTCCACCTCATTCTCATCCAGGGAACTCAAGCTGCGAGCCTCGACGGCTTCATTCTGCTGCCCGTTGGCATACAGTATGAAAAAGTTCTGCGATTCAGGTGCTAGCGACTGTAGGGCTTCTACATAATTGCTGCCATTCGGCAGATCGCTTAGTCTCGTCACGGCTCCCTGCAGCTTGAGTGTGGGCGTCAGGGGACATGGGAAGGCGAACCAGTAGTAATAGCTGTGGCACTTGAGGTCCGCAAAGGACAGAACAAAGAAGCGGGTCAGCAGACTGGCATCCGCTGCCACACGGTCGCTGCACATATCGTACAACAGTTTCTTGCCCTCATCCGACAGCAGCGTCAGCTTGTCCAGGGCCTTGAACTCTTCAATTGTGTTTTTATTGTAGATTGTTCCAACGGCGGCATGGCAGAACTTTGGTGGCTGCCCGGCACTATTGAAGATGCAGACGACGTGTTTGAATATGGATGAGTCATTAGTGGCTAGAAGTCCTACCTATTGAACGATGTGTAATCCGCCTCCAGGAGACATCCCGTGGCCTTTCGGTTTGTGTAATGGCCAGAAATTGAACGTTGGGCATCCGACAAGCGATCGTAGTCCAACTTAAGTTCCGCCAGCTTGTGCCAGAATGTGGGCGACACAAACGACTCCCAGGGAGCAAATTGTAGAATATCTTCGCTGCCTGAGCTCATTTTGTGGGCGTTTCTGTTCAAATTTGCGGCTGCAAGAAAGTAAACAAAGAAATTTGTTGTCCGATGACATTAACCATCGAGAATTACTATCGATACTCTGGTATTTTTGGTATTCTGTATATTCGCTATTCTGATTGGAATTTATTATTCTCTTTTGGGAAAAAAACAAGCAAAACATTCAGGAAAAAATGGATTTGCAGCAACTGGAGGATGAAGCGCGGCAGGCTGCGCTCAAGGACATACAGAACATGCTGCAGCGTCCGGGGCAGCTGGAGAAAGTGGAGCAATACCGCCACCGGATCGCCCGCAAAAAGGCCTCCGTGGAGGCGTTGCTGAAGACAGGAATGCAAAACCAGCTGGACGGCGTCCGGGTGGGGCTAAAGCAGCTGGAAACGTGCATGCAAGATGTGCGCGAGGTCCGCCGGCGAATGGATGAGGTGGAGAATCTGCTGCAGGGCGTACCCGAGGTGTACGATGCCTTGGAGGTGGTGCGTGAGGAGAACACCAAACACTCGCAGTATGCCACGGCCATGGAGAACCTAAAGCACATCTTCAATGTGGACGCCAGTGTGCAAAAGACCATGGGGCTCATCGACGAAGACAAGCTGCTGAATGCCCACCAGTGCCTGGCCGATCTGGAGAACTCCCGCGACGATCTGCTGTACGAGCTGCACAAGCAGCCGAAGCAGCACGCCTCCGACAAGATCACACTGAAACGCCACTTCGAGAAGGTGGACACAGTGTCGCATGCGCTGGAGAAGAAGCTGCGCCTGATCCTCAGCCGCACCCTGAATACAGTGCGCAAGAAGCCAACCGTCATCGTGACCGCCCTCCGCATCATTGAGCGGGAGGAGAAGAACGATCAGTTTGCCTTGCAGCAGCAGAAGGTGACGGGCTTCTTGCCGCCCGGTCGCCCAAAGGCGTGGCGCAAGATGATCTTGGACGTGCTGCAGTCGTCCGTCGCAACGCGCATCGAGGGCTCCAAGCTTGAGGAGCGCACCGACAACAAGATGTGGCTGGTGCGCGACTTGGAGATTCTGCGACAGATCATCCTGGAGGACTTGCGCGTGGTAAAGTCGCTGTGCGTGCCCTGCTTTCCACCCCACTACGATATATTCAACGAGTACGTCAAGTTCTACCACGAAGGCCTCTCCAGCTATGTGAGTAATCGAATGTGGATCCACTTGTACTTGTCGCTGGATCTAATTTAATTTAATTTCAGCTGGACACCATTGTGCGATCAGGTCTTGAGGGCAACGAGTACGTCTCCATGCTGGCTTGGGTGACCCACACATATCCGGGGGCTGAACTCATGTCGCATCCGGACCTCAATGTGGATGTGCACAAGTTGATTGGAACGCTGCTGCGGCCCGAGCATCTGAAGGCGCTGGAGGATGAGTATCTGCAGAATATGCAGCGAAATTACCAGGAGTGGATGACCAAGGCAGCCGAGACGGAGAAGGTAGAGTGGTTCTCCGAGACGGTGCCGGACCAGGACGAGCACTACTACCACACCTCGGCGCCGGTGATCATCTTCCAGATGATCGACCAGCATCTGCAGGTTACCAACACAATACACCAAGAGCTGACGTTCAAGGCGCTCGTAATGAGCATACAGCAAGTGGAGATCTTCGGCCAAACCTACCTGAAGAACGTCATCGAGCTGAAGGAGCACCACTTCCGCAACCGGGATCAGATTAAGTACTTCACGCACTACATCATCACCATTGTGAACAATAGCCAGCAGATGGTGGAGCTGGCGCAGCAGATGAAGCAGCTTTACTGGCCCAAGTCACGCACGGAGCACTACGAGGACTTTGAGCGCCTGCTGGCCACCTTCCAGCGCATTCGAGCTCACGCCGCCAGCTATCTGCTGGAGGAGGCCTTCCTCGACATGGAGTGCCACTTCCACGACCTGTTCACCGTCAAGTGGCTGGCCAGCAGCATGTCTGTGGACACCATTTGCGTGACCCTGGACGACTACTTCCAGGACTACAACCACCTGCGGCCCAACAACTTTGAGATGGTGATCAACGAGGCCCAAAAGTTGCTGGCCAAGCGCTACATCCGCGCCTTGCTTTCCAAACGGCTATCAAAGCCACGCGTCGAGTGCGACGCCATCACCCGGAAGATCAAGCAGGAGGCCAAGCGCTTCAAGCTCTTCTTCGAGAAGATTGCCCCAAAGATTTCGCTCAGTGACTCGCCGCTTGATCTCATCACCACGCTTTCGGGGCTGCTCATCTCGGACATTGAGTTGCTGGTCCTCGATCTTCACACCCTGCTGGGCAGCTATCCGTCCCTCACAGAAGACCATCTCGTCCGGCTCTTCTACATACGCAACGACGTGAAAGCGGCTGAGGTTCGCGAAAAGGTCCAGGACGCCATGAAGTCCAAGAAGTCAATGGTGAGCATTGCCAAGCAGGACTGCATATTCAAGGAGATTGTGTTCAGTGACAAATTGTGGTAGATCCAGTGCATGTTTGTATTTTGTGTCTGTTGCTCCTTAGTTCCCATTCCTCAAGCTAATATCTGTTCAGTATCGTATTAATGATAAGCTTATGATGATATTTTAATAAATTTATATACTTATATTTAATCAAAATAAAAACCGTTGCGACAGTGCTGCATAGCGATTAAATTGAACAGCTGATGGAGCGAGTACAGTCGTGATGTTTATTTCGTCATATTGGCGCAAAATTTTCAATAAACCAAACAGATATACTGTTGGATTAAATTTAGTTCGTCGACTTGCCTCAATTTACACAATGAAACGCACCAAGACGGGTACAGCAGGCGCTTCCAAAAAAGCGCCTAAAAAGGAAAAGAAAAGTGCGGAACCAGAGGAGGCTGCCAGCGGTAGTAGCGGCGATGAAGCGGTGGCCTCCAGCTCGAAACTCGCCCAATCCAAGCCAGAATACAAGAACTTTGATCAGTTTCTCGCCTACCTGGAGCAGCAACGATGTGAAACGGCTGCGAGTGTCCAGGAGTTCCCGTTCAAGAAGAAACGGGTGCGCGTTTTGTCCAAGGCGAACGATGTCGGGGAAAACTGCCCTGGCGGCGTCGTCTATTGGATGTTGCGGGATGCTCGAGTGCAGGACAATTGGGCTCTGCTCTTTGCACAGCGCCTGGCATTGAAGTTGGAGCTGCCGTTGGCAGTGGTCTTCTGCCTGGTGCCGAAGTTTCTCAATGCCAACATCAGACACTACAAATTCATGATGGGCGGCCTGCAGGAGGTGGAGCAGCAGTGTCGGGAGCTAGGTATACCCTTCCACGTGCTACTGGGATCAGCTGTGGATCGTCTGCCGGAATTCGTGCGTTCCAAACATGTTGGTGCGGTGGTGTGCGATTTTTCGCCGCTGCGTGGGCCCCGTAAATGGGTGGAGGATGTGGCAAAGGCGCTGCCCAAGAACGTCCCGCTGACTCAGGTTGATGCCCACAACGTAGTTCCGCTCTGGGTGACCTCCGACAAGCAGGAGTACGCGGCTAGGACGATACGCAACAAGATAAACTCCAAGTTGGGCGAGTTTCTGAGCGATTTTCCGCCAGTGATCAAGCATCCGCATGGAGAGGGCTGCAAGAAGGTGAAACCCATCGACTGGCCAGCTGCCTATGCGATGCTGGAGTGCGACATGGACGTGGATGAGGTGCAGTGGGCGAAACCCGGCTACAAGGCTGCCTGCCTCCAACTGTACGAGTTCTGCAGCCGGCGCTTGGGCAAATTCAACGACAAGCGCAATGATCCCACAGTGGATGCGCTGTCCGGACTCTCGCCGTGGCTTCACTTTGGTCAGATCTCGGCCCAGCGCTGTGCTTTGGAGGTTCAGCGATATCGGAGTCAGCACAAGGCCTCGGCGGATGCGTTCTGTGAGGAGGCCATCGTGCGCCGAGAATTGGCCGATAATTTCTGCTACTACAACGAGAACTACGACAACCTGAAAGGCCTGAGCTCGTGGGCCCTCCAATCTCTGGAAGCACATCGCAAGGACAAGCGAGATCCATGCTACACCCTGGAGGAGCTCGAACAGGTAAGCAACGAGCAAAATCGTAAGCAAACTCTGTTGAATATGAAGGAATATCTTTCAGTCGCTGACCTACGATGACCTGTGGAACTCGGCGCAGCTGCAGCTGGTGCGAGAGGGCAAGATGCACGGATTTCTGCGCATGTACTGGGCGAAGAAGATACTCGAGTGGACGGCCACGCCGGAGCAGGCGCTGGAGTACTCGATCCTGCTCAACGACAAGTACAGTCTAGATGGGCGCGATCCCAACGGCTATGTGGGCTGCATGTGGTCCATCGGAGGCGTGCACGATATGGGCTGGAAGGAGCGTGCGATATTCGGCAAGATTCGCTACATGAACTATCAAGGATGCAAGCGCAAGTTCGACGTAAACGCCTTCGTCATGCGCTATGGGGGCAAGGTGCACAAGTAGAAGGCCTGAGATGGCTCCAATAAATCTGTATACTGTTTACGTTTTTGCCTTGTTTTAGAATGCAAGCCAAGAGCATTTTTATTTTGTTTTACCACGGTTCCATTTAGAAAAGTTTCAAAAATTACAAACTAGCGGACAGAACTTAGTCCTTCTCGGCGATCTTGGTCAGATGTTCCTCGATCTCCTTCTCGTCTAGAGTGCGGAAGCTGGGATTCGACTTGCTGACGACGCCAATCTCGATGCCATTGGGCTTGAAGTCAATGGCCAGGACAGTGGACAGACAGGTGATGGCCAGCTGGATTGCCTTCTCCTCAGAGAGATTGTTCTTGTACTTCTTTTCCAAGTAGCTGTTTGCCTCCAGCACTTTGGCGCCCACCGAGCACGCCTTGAAGCCGCTGAAGTAGCCAGCTGGATCGGTCTTATAGACACAGGGGCCAATCTCGTCGTCGTAGGCAATCAGCACCATGCTGCAGCCAAGCGGACGCATCTCCGCGTTCTGCGTGTACACCTGGTTGATGTCTGCAATGCGACGGCACAGCACATCCACAGGCATTTCGTAGCCGTATTTGTAGCGGAAGTTGGCCGCCTCGTAGCGCGCCTTTTGCACCTGCGAGCGAGCGTCCGCTAAAGATTCAGAAGGAATTTATTAAATGCGGAATATTAAGGGACAGCAGTGGCACTTACCAATACGCCCAGTCATGGCACAACCGATTTCCTTGGTGATGCGGAACAAATGTGTCACCGATTCCGGCACAATGTTCTTTTCTGTGACCTTCTTCTGGGTGGCCACCACAGCACAGTCGCCGCTCTTCAGCGCCACCGTAGTGATGTTCTCCTGTGAGATGGCCTTAAACGCATACTCTGGAGGAACACTATTGTTAGAGAGTTGCAGGCAACCAACCACAAGCGCACTTACCGACTTGGTAGAGGCGTCCCTCGGGCGAAAAGATGGTAATGTGTCTGTCAAAGCCGGCTGAACTTCCGCGAGACATGTTTTCGGAGTTTTATTAGCTGTAAACAGATTTCGAAACGTATAATACACAATTTAGTAGTCTTTGACACAAACAAGCTTACTCGTTGAGCAAATTAAATTGACAAATTGTTTACTGTTTCGAGTTTTTGCTTCAAAATGGACCGACTGGGAATTTCATATAGTCATTCCCAGCAGTGTAGGGTTGTCAAATATATATTAAAATATCAATATATCGATATTTTAAAAAAAAAATATATTTATATCGTGACTTTTTTCCCCCAAAATATCAATAAATTGATATGTTTTTGCGATATATTTTGATATTTTAAGTTTGGGAATTAAGCACATTATCAAAATAAATATAAAAGATTTATGTGCACAAAAGCGGATGTAGGAAATATTTCCGACCCCATAAAGAATCTATAATCTGTTGTTGGTAGTATTGATCAGCATCAATAGCCGAGTCGAAATGGCCATGTATGTCTGTCCGTCTGGCTCAGAGACTATAAGAGCTAGAGCCCCAGAATTTTGCTCCAACATTGCTGTGATATCACACTGATACAAGTGTATTTATGAAGCGTCTCTCAAGTCCTTATTCGCTTAGCTCACGAAACTAGGTTTTTCTCGACTTTACACGGACACCGCATGTGTGTGTTCGTGCGTTGACCGTATGGTCCCAGTGCAATTTATGCAGCAGTGGTGGTTTTTGTGAGGTGTGAGAGATAGAAATATGTCTGGAGGATTTTCGTACTGTGAAAAAGTCTGTAGGTGTTTTGAACCAAAACCCATAAACACTTAAGCCTAGTACTCAGATCGAAAAAAAGTGGCCTCTAGAAAAATCAGGGATGAAATTCATATGGAACCGATAAGAAATTTTTGCGCGGACAAGTTACTTTCTATCGGCTGTACGCCGGCACTAACCAAATAATATATAATTATATACTATATATAAAACTATATTATTTTGTACAAACACACAACATTTTCTTATCGGTTCAATACGAATATCATCCCTGATTTTTTTGTGACCCCTTTTCTTCGATCTGAGTACTAGGCTTTAAGGAACACCGGATAATGATGAAAAATCATCATCGTCTATATATTTTCTATAGCCCAATATTAATAAATTTTATTTTATATTTAGTTGTTCTCATTAAACTGTTCAAACCCCCTTGGATCGCTAAATTTAACAAAAATCATCATATATGGAAAAAGTCACGGCTAATTTTTATACCCGGTGATCGAAGAGTAAATAGGGTATCTTGTATTTGTGGGGAATAACGGTTGTATGTAACGCACAGAAGGAATCTTTTTCGACCCCATAAAGTATATATATTCTTGATCAGCATCAAGAGTCTGTCAGTCCGTCTGTCCGTCCGTCCGTCTGTCCGTCCGTCCGTCCGTCTGTCCGTCTTGTTCGCCGGATAGTTCTCAGAGACTATAAGAGCTAGAGCCACCAAATTTTGGCTCCAGACTGCTATATGCTCACACTGAAACCAGTGTATTTCAGTGCCCCCGCAAAAGGGCGAAAACCTCCCTCTACAATTTTAAAGATACATGAAATCTAAAAACGCCATTCCGTAGGGAATGGCCATATCTATCAGATTGGGATCCGATTGGATCATTATTATAGGCACAATGAAGAAATTAATTTGCAGTGGCTAAACCCACCCCGTCCTGCAGCATATATTTGTTTTTTTGCACATTCTCTCATTCACACTCTGCTTCGCGCAGTGTGCGGGCTCTGCCTCTCGCGTTCCTCTGCCTCTGGCTCTGCCGGGACTCTGCAGTGTGTGGCTTTAGGAAAGGGGGGTTAGCTTAAGGAGCGTTTTGGTGTGAGAAGTGTTGTGGTTGTAGATGACAGATGAAAAAGAAATGTAAAGTTTGACAAAAAACCGTTAAGGTACAG
Source organism: Drosophila guanche (assembly GCF_900245975.1). Lineage (NCBI taxonomy): Eukaryota > Metazoa > Arthropoda > Insecta > Diptera > Drosophilidae > Drosophila > Drosophila guanche. The sequence continues at coordinate 16,266,824 of NW_022995743.1, read as the reverse complement.
ACGTAGTACTGAGTGCCGGGTATAAAAGTTGTGACGCATAAGAAGCGTCTCACACGTCCCTTCTCGTTTAAAGTGAAACTGCGCTGCAGCCCTCGCGGAAAGTTATCGCTCATCGCCAGCAGCAGAGACTATCGATAACATCACTTATATCGATATTGGATGTAACACCACAAAATTCGGGAGGTAAATAAACATTTATTTATTAAATTATTTAGGAGTCGCTGGTGCAGCCGGTCCTGCAGAGCGAGAAGCCATGCATGAGGGTGACTTGAAGAATCAATTAACGATTGCGCGGAATGAGATTAACAATTTGAGGTGCGTCCTTTGCGTTGTTAAAGTTCGAGTTTACCAGCGATTGATTAATTGAATACGCAGGCAGCAAGTGCGGAACCTACAGCATGTGCAGCGCAAGGACATAGAAACAATAACCCGCCTGCTGAAGGACTTTCGCTGCGAAGGCTGTACGAACAAGCAGAATGCCAAGGCCAAGGACGTCACCGCCACGGCCACTGACACTGACAAGGCGGAGGCGGCGCCCGGGTTTCAGGGTCAGGTGCGTCTGACCATCAAACACATAATACACACACACACAGACAGAATTTAAACCAATGCTAAACCATAGGACATGAACGGGAGTGGAACCAGCAACAGCATTGAGGAGTCTGCTCACTTTCGTCCCATTGGCATAATACGGACAGCCTTTCCGGAGAAGCGGGCCGTGCCGAGGCAATCGATTGTGGGCAGCCGCCTACGTAGCCTTATCCAGCTTAACGATGGCGTCTTTACCAACCCGGAGCACTCGCTGGAGGGACTGTCGGACTTCTCACACCTGTGGCTGATTTACCACTTCCATCGCAATAATGCTCATCCAAAGGCCAAAGTGGCACCCCCGCGACTAGGCGGGGAACGAGTTGGAGTTTTCTCCACGCGCTCGCCCCACCGGCCGTGTCCCATCGGGCTGTCGTTGGTGGAAATTGAGAAAATTGAAAATGCCACCATCAGTTTCTTTGGCACGGACATGGTGGACGGAACACCTGTGCTGGACATCAAGCCGTACATTCCATACTACGATGCGCCAGCCTTGAGCATCGACTCAGGTATGTTTGGCGCATGCGAACCTCTACAATCAATCAACAATTTTGGCCTTGTGGCAGGTCGAGCCTCTGCTGTTCCGAATGAGACAAGCCTGGACTTTTACGGCTCCCGCCAGGAGCCTGATGGAGAGGAGTCCGATCTGGAACTATACGGTGCCGCTGGCTATGCGGGCAACAACATGAGCTCCGATGCAATTCTGCCACCACCGAGCGCCGTTCGCGTGCCCAACTGGGTAGTGGCCAGCCATCGGCTAAGCGTTTGCTTTAACGAGCACGCCGAGGCCCAGCTGAAAGAGTTGCAGGTCGAGAAACAGTGCATCGTTGAGATCTTGGAGGCGGATCCACGCTCAGTGTACCTGCGCACAAAATACGGATCTCAGATCTTTACTTTCCAGCTGAGTGAAGTCACCGTGACGTGCAAGTTCGACGACAAGGCCGCCACAGTGACTGTGGTGCAGGTTCGCCGCAATGAGAATGTGCAAGTGGTCGCATTGGACGGCGATCAGCGCAGTGCTTAAGTTGTAGTTGTTTTCCCGGATGGCTTTGCAGGACAGAGGATATGTGTTTAGCTTAAGTATTCCGTGTTTAGGTGCTTTGAAGTTTCGATTTTGCTGTAGGACACACAAGACATTCTAAAATATATTTATGCTGTTTGTTTCTGGAGTAAAAACTTTGGTTTCTCTTTTTTATATTATTTACTCAGTGCAGAGGCAATCCACTGTTCTTTTGAGTATTACAAATAAGTAAAGTTTTCTATTTTTCAGCAAAAAAATGAGCGAAATGACTTGGAAGGAATTCCTGGCCCAGGCCCAAGAGTTTCTTAAAATATCCGAGCAGTTGGGCGATTGCTGGGTGCTATATGAGAAGGTATGCGTAAATCTTTTATTATTAAATCACTGACCAAAATTGTTATCTTTATTTTAGGATGCCAGTGAGCCCAACACGTTCCTCAAGTACAGCCAAAAGATTAAATGTAAAGAGTCCAACGATGGTTATGTAACTCTTATCAATGTGGAGTACCACGTAGTCTATAGTGTGTCGTATCAAGTGCCCATGCTATTATTCCAGGCTCATCGATCAGGTATTATGATCAAGTAATTAAATGATCAACCCAACTGAAGACCCAATTACAGATGGAAGTCTCCTCGACTTGGAGGCCACTTGGCGTGTCTTTATGCCAGATACTGCGTCCAAAGATCTCTATCAGATGCTCACCCAAACGGACCATCCAGTGCTGTTCCGTCCGTTCATGGCGCTGCATCCGTGCCGGACAGCGGAGGTGCTCGACCAGTTTGGCGAGCCGAGCGCCAACCGTGTGCTCACCTTCATCAGCCTCTACGGACCTCACGTTCAGCTGCAACTGGCGAATGCCTACGGGCTGAGCAAATGAAACGCTCGCCCGAAACTACACATGTGGATAATTTGCATATATTTGTGGATGTTTTAAACATTGATTATGGGGAGTATACATATGTGGATATTTAGATGCGTGAGGGGAGGGAAAGGGACTTCTATGTTACAGTTTTACATTCATTGAATATTCTAAATATTGTGTATTAGAGGGCATTCCAATGCTGCTTGCTCCTCTTCTATGACTTGGCACAAGTGAACATCCAAATTGTACAGTAAATAAGTGAACAACTAACTATGCATATAGTAATAGTGGTTATAGTCTTACATATGTATATGTTTGTTGCACCGATAAATCTACAATTCTCAAGCCTAAATCAAGCACTGGCAAAAAGGAACAAGGCTAATTATGTAGTTTTCAAGTTCCACTTGTCTTCTCGGGGTTATGTTCATTCGTAATATCAGATAAAGGTTACATATGTTTTCTATCTGTTAGTATATTTAGAGCTAAGCTTAGATAGTTATGCATTTTTATTATGTAATTGTATATCCTTAGATTTAGTTGTACTGTACACAAGCTAGACCATTCTCGCAGTGGAGAGTGGCCATTACTATGCTTCGTCGGTTTACTAATGTTAGGTTCTTCATTTATAATTAATGTTAACTGGCTACTGTGTGGCATTTGCTGATCCTCGGACGCCAAAAGCACGAGAGGTCCCGTCCTTCGAGGGGACTTCGGCTCTTTGGGCGCAAGGTCGTAGCATTGAAAATGTTTTTTTTTTTTGCAAAATTAAATTGTTTTTTTTATGCATATTGCTATGCTTCTGCATTTGTAATCCAACGAAATACATACATGCAATACACGTACACATACATACATTCTGAAGAGTATAGCTGCTATTGACTGATTGCGGATCTGTTCAGTGCGGCACTTGCAAGTTGCAAGAAAAGATTCGAAGATAATTGAGAGCTCTGCTGTGTGGCAAATGGTTCGGAAGAGAGAGAATTGTATTTGGAAATACTCTTCTTGAACCAATCCTGCATCTCAGAATCGAGACTATTAATTTAGCTAGCTGAAATAGAGAAGCAACAGAAATATTAGTTAAAATAGTATGTACATTGTATGCGTGTTACGTACTTTTTTAGTTCCTAGTGGACTGCTGATCCTCTCTTGCCGAGTACTCCCCTGAATTTATTCTATAAATCTATTTAATATTTCGTGCCGCATCTAATAGTCTTACAACATAAATTTAGCAGTTTCTAAGCCCTTTACTATATATATTCGTATATGTATTTGTTGGATAACTCTGTGTGTGTGTGTATACTTGGAATGTTTTCTGTTCTGTGTTTATCTGTGTACAATTGTGGATGTGTTTCTGACTCATCTACGAGTATTTTGTATAGCATTAGCATACATAAATATATGTACATATATGATTATATGAAATATTTATTATTGAAGTATTATATCTCATCTGTTCTTTGTTCTTATCTCGATATATGTACTCTCTTATGTAAAAAATTCATTTAAAGCTTCACCATTTAATTGATAATTGTATATCAAATTACATTTTCTTAAACTATGTAGTTTCCTATGTACTATATACAGTAAACAAGATAAAGTAAAATTCAGAAAATTTGCCCCGTCAGTGGTGGACCAATGATATGTTTCATTTGGAGGATCCAACACGCATCACTTCAGGGGCAGAGAGTCCTCTAATGATGACGGAATAAATTACTTAAGTGAGTAAAACTCGTACAATATATGTACGAGTATCTCCCCATTATTCTAGGCATAAAATTCGCACTACAATGCTGTTTTCTTGTTGTTGCTGTTGTTGTTTCTCTACCTGTTCTAGTTGTAGTTTTTGTTCTGTTTTTGTTGCTGGTTGTTGGTCTCATTTCAGTTGCGTTATTGGACAAGTTTTCATAATTGTTTTATCGTTAAAGTGGTCTTAAAATATGCTTTCATAAATATGTTTGTATGTATGTATGCATTGTACATCTAAAGCCTTCTCATGGTAAACACTGACGCGTATGTGTGTGTGTGTAAATGTGTGTAAATGTTTTTGGGGTTCTTCGGATCTTCCCAACGGAGTGGAATGGATTCGACTCGTTTTTTTGTATATTTGGCTACACTAAGACTAGTTATAAAGCTCTGCAACTCACTTGGCATATAAATACAATAAATACATCATAAACAAATATATGTACAATGTACATATGTACGAGTATATGTATGTATGTCTGTATATAGAATGAAAGGAAAGTGATGTCAACCACATCGAGACGATCCGTTGGTATGCCGGGGCGGGGCTAAAGCTATGTACGCTAGGCTATATTATGGACGGTGGTGCTCCTAGTTACGATCCGAAATTCATCGTCATCCAGCTCATCGGCTGACTCGATGGCCTGTCGGCCCATAAAGTCAGTCGATGCGCTGCGCCTGAATCAGCTGCACAGCATATTGAAGAAGCCGCGTCCTTTCTCCGATCTGGGAGCCATCAGCATGGGCACCTGGTTCTTATGGGTCACCTTGATCTGCCAGGGGAGAAGGATCAGTCTAGTCTGAGTCTTGTTTAAACCTTCGCTCTTACCGTGCAGGGCATCTGCATCCAGGGTTCGCCGTCGATCTGCATGGGGAAAGTCTTTTTCGTCTTGATTATGACCTCACTGCACTGCGCCAAACGGCGACCGGAGGCGCGCAGACCCGTTCGCACCTGGCCCATGTGCAGACAGTTCTCCAGGCCAATTACTTCTATCAAACGATCACCAATATCTGCGGGGAAACACTCAAAGTAGAGATACATCGATAGAGATAACATCGAAAACGTCCCACTCACCCTGTATGGCCACCGAGAGATCCACGGAGGTGAAGCTGGTGGCCGAGAGCTCTTTGTCGCTGGACTTGAGCTTCTTGCTTTTGCCAAAGGGACCGGCGCTCTTGCGCATCCGCTTCTGGGACAGATGCTCTCCCCACAGATTGGAGCCGCCGTGGGTGTAGGGGATGTTGAGCAGGGCCACTCCCTGCAGGTGGGGACCGTTGGCGAGGTCCAAGGCCACACCGTCACACTGTAAATATTGAGCGAATGTTTTTCACTTTCTCTTACACTGGGTAATCCATTTATAATACACAAGGAGGCAAAATTCAATTGGACAACCCTTCAGATATGCCACCCAATATCCCTCCCTACACTCACCACAATCTCGATGCTTTCGTGTAGGTTCTTGCAGGACGCTGCAAACGTTTCGGACGTTGCATATTCAAAGTACCAAAGTTTGTTCTTCATCCGGCTGTTGAATTTGTGCGGGTTCTTCTCTCGCTCCAAATGAAATTTGACACAGATGGCGGCATCCTGTGGAAATACAAATCAGCGTTGGAATGGGCTCAGCCAATCATTTCATGATGAAAAGGTCACCAGCGTATCGGCATTCATTCCGATTCCGATCAGATAGAATGCACCAATTAGATGGACGCATCTTCAATGGCAACCGAAATGCAGGGTCCATGTTTTCAATAAACCTTAAATATTTCCCATTCCCTAACGTGGCAAAAAGGTGGCTTGAATAAATAGTAGATGCATTTCCCCTCAGGAATCTATCAAAGTTACACACGCTCGAGGCAACAAGCAGACAAGAAAAATGACAACGAGGGAGAAATTCCTGATGCGAAAAGGGATAGGAATTTAAAGGGGCTAGTTCAGGGTTCACAAATCGAATACGTATTTCAGAAACTTAAAGCTCGAACTGAGATGGTTGATGCCCGTGCCCTGTGCCCAGTCCGAGGTGCACGCCACGTGAAAGCGTTGCCATGTTTACTTTATGCAACAGAAGGCAGGCGGCAGGCGGCATGCTCCAAACGGGGGTTGTTGGCTCAAGCTGCGTGGAGTTGCAGCTCGCATACGCTGCCTGCCTCTCTTATCGGACAGCAGCCTCAAAGGGATTCAGCATTTTAATTGCATATATTCCTCGCTGCGTGTCCGACTTACACCCGGCTACGTATACGTCACGTTGCACCTTCGGTAGGCCAATTTGTTATTCATGTCAAAGTAGGAGTGCACACAGGGCTCTCTGCTGAGAGCCTGACTTTCAATTATGGTATGTTGCTTTCACAGCAAATAAGATTTATTACCGCTCCAGTGCAAATTGAATTGTCAACATGAGCGAGCACGCGTCTCCTGCCTCCCTGGCCGGCATGCCCGGCCACGCTGCAAACTGAAAAATTTACGAAAACTTTTTAATTAGCTTGCACAGCCTTCGCCTGCACCCCTCCCACCGCCAAAACTGTCACTTTTCGCTTCATGCACGGGCTGGGCGGTAAACTAATTTAGTGACAGGCACCAGCACCAGCTTATTAGCATGCCTCGACCGCACTATACCTATTAGTCAGGGCTAAGAGCTCAGGCTAGATGGAGCAGGGAGCAGGGAGCAGGCGTGCGGGCAATGACAGCTTGTTTGCATTGGGGGGTCGCCTATGGCACAAAGTTTAGCCGAGCATTTTGATTGGCTCTAAGTAAGATGAGCTCGGAGGGTGGGGCGGACACGATAATGAAATAATTTGTAAACTCAAACAGGAATATCCAGCAGCAGCGGCAGGGGGCTTTTACTCATAAGATATACATACAGGTGAGCGCATAATGCCCCATAAAATGCACATCAAGTCTGTAGCTATCTCTAACCGGAGGGATACATAAAACTTGGGCTCAAGTCAAAGTCACAGCTCTCGAAATTACACATGCTGGAGGCTGCTCCAGCGGAGGATGTCACACACCAGCCTTCACGTTCTTTTATCATCCGCTTTTAGCAGGAGGCACAAGGAGCACAAGTTTGCGCTCAACGTCAATTGTTTGACGTTAAACCAAAGAGTCAGCGTGAAATACTTTTCATGCTGTATTACCCCATGAACGAGGATGAAAATGTATGGTAGGGATTCCACTCCACTCCCCCAAGGAAGTTCGCTCTCTCTCTCTCTCGCTATCTTTGCGACTCTTTGGACACTTGAGTAGGGCACTGGCACTCCTCCTAGAATAGACAGATGTACCCGCACATACGTACATAAGTGTTAAATGGATTTAGTGATGGGAATGGGCCGCCTAGCTGTTCTGGTCTGACAAGTGAAGTGAGCTCCCAACAGGCGGCAGTACTGCTGCACGGTACCAGCAATAACATCATTGCCGACAGTTTGCTGTAGACGCCTACTGTTTAAACAGACGCACATCAAGTCATAAATAAACTAACACCCACACACACATTTGCTGGGGTTTTTATTTC